>NC_048231.1:12483175-12588290 GCF_002007445.2 Ailuropoda melanoleuca | reverse complement strand
AAAAAAAAGCAAGACTAGTTAGTATGAATAACTTTATTTCTCAGAACCACTTGAGAGTAAGTAGCCAACATGATAGCCTATCACCCCTACGAGTTTAGACAGTAGTTTCTATAAATAAGGGCATTCCACAAAACCATAATTATGGCCATGAAAATCATCCAAATTACATAGTACCATCATCTAATCCACAGACCAGATCTTACACTCTCCAATTATCCCAGTAATGTCCATATTAGTAAAAGGATCCAATCCATCCAGGATCTCACACTGCACTTCGTTTTCACATCTCATTAGTGTATTTCAACCCAGAATCCCTGACTTCCCTTGACTTTCATGACCTTGACAACCGTGAAGATTCCAGGCCAGTTCTATAGCATGTTCCTTATTTGGGTTTGTCTGATACTTTCTTATGATTAGCCGCCAGTTCTGAATTTTCAGCAGGAATGCCAAAGAAGAGAGTTCCCCTCGCCGTATCCTACCAGGTGGTATACTAATCTTTTTCCCTTGCTGGTAACCTGAACGTCTATCACTTGATATTAGGGGGACTCTGCCAGATTTCCACTACAAAGTTACTTTCTACTTTGTAATTTATAAATACTTTGTAACAGGATACTTTCAGATTATATAAACATCCTACCAACCAACACTTGTGTCCAATGATAATTCTTGGCCAGATTATTTTATGATGGCTGCCAAAAAGCGATTTCTAACCTAATAACTCCTACCATTTTAGAAGGGGGGAAATGGTATTTAGAAACCAAGATCTGGGTGTGCTTATTGCAACTGGGTTATTGCTGCTCCTACCCAGGAGAACAGAAGAACATGCACAGATGCACACACGTCCTTCTTCATTTCTTTCCGTTATCTATGTATATTGCAGACCAGGAGCTCATACAGATGCCCTGGATTCCGTCCTAACTATGGGGTCTTTCTAGCTCTCCCCTTTCCCTTCCCTACAACAGTAGTAAACGTGGCTCCTAATAACCTCACTTTTCCTTCTTGGACTCAGCCCCCATGTCACCTATGCTACCCCATCCTCTGATCTAGTATCAGAAAAAGCCCACTCTCTCTAACTAGGGAACCAGTAAGGAAGAAGCCCAGAGAAACAAAAAGGTTATTAGAGACCATATAGGATACCATTTTTGCAGAGCCCAAATAGGCAAAGCTAAAAATACACTGTTTACAGAAACACTCATTTTTAAAGGCGAGGGAATGCTGATAAAATTCAGGATAGTAGTCACCTCCAGAGACAGACAGAAGGACAGAATCACAGGGGAATGCATAACTTCAAAACAGTTCTAGTTCTAGTGAGAACCTACAAGCCCTAAAAACAAGTTCCTTGGCATACACCACCACGCCTCACCAAACCACCAGTTTTACATTTAAGATCTGAGGCCTAGGAAGGTTAAGAGTGTTGCCTGGGGTCACACAACCAAAAAGCAGGAGCTCAGACACAAACCAGGTCTGACTCGACTCCTCCATCTACTGTACCTTCAGCTATTCCTCAAACGGAAGAAAAAAGATGGGCAGGAGAGATGGAGCTATGGTCCTAAGACTAAGACTCCTCTGTGCCTCTGAACCATTTCCAGAACGGTTTTTACGGTATAGGCAAGCCTAGGTCCAAAACTGGCAAGTGGAGGGGTAAAAATCTTCCTAGGGGCAGGGAAGGGGGTAGAGGCACAACTCTAGGCCATACAGAGACTGCAAGAACAATATGAACAAACCTTTAGGGAGAGTTTCTAGCACATTCCATAGGCTACAAATTCTGGCTCAAGTAAGTCACTAAATAAAATCTCCTCTCAGAAGGCTCTGGTAAAATCTCATTACTATTGTTTTGTTTTGTTTTGAAATCAGGAAACAAGGAAGAGAAAACCAGCCACCCATTCATGAAGTTCCAAACAAAGCCTAAATAGGAGAAGTTATATACATTACTTAGCACACTGCCTGAAACATGAAATTAGCGACAAAATGTTGAGCCCTTTTAAAGAATTTGTATAACGGGATACTGACGCAGAGCATCAGTACATCCTGGGAAGCTTAAATCCCATTCTGCTACCTGGGTGTGGCTTAAAATTGCTAAAACCCAAAAAAGATGGATCTCCATAAGAAGAAAAGGAAAAAAAGCATATTTATCTTCTCAAAAAATCAGGTATAACAGCATTCTAACTGCATTTCTGGTAGAAATATCTCCAGAGTCTATTAGTGATTAATAATACACAACCTAGAAAAGTCTTATGATCAGCAGCAATGATTTTGTGATCTTAGTTCAAGCTTTCTTTCTCCGTCTTTACAATGGAATATGTTTTCCCACTGTTGACTTCCAAAGGATGGAGCATAAATTGAATCAGAAGTAATTTTCGGCCTAGCCTCCTTCCCAACTCCCCCAAAAATCTTCTAGTAAAAGTTCTATCTTCCCTTTCCTTTTCTTTCCGAAGAGGAAAAATCTAGACCTAGCCCACAGACTAAAAAAAAATACCACAGAACAAAAGAAAACAAAGGACGTGTGCAAGATGGTGCAAAAATAATTCAAAACTCACGCACACTTCATGCTGGAGTCTAAACCGTCTGCAATACATAAAGGTTAAAAAATGCAAAATGGTCCTGTAAAGACAGTANATCACCCCCACCACCACCATCATCCCCATCATCAACATCACCATCACCACCATCACCCCCATCACCACCACCATCCCCATCACCACCATAACCACCATCACCACCATCATAACCATCACCACCATCATAACCATCACCACCATCACCCCCATCACCACCACCATCCCCATCACCACCATAACCACCATCACCACCATCCCCCCCACCCCCCCCACCCCCCCCACCCCCACCAGCTTTTTAGTTATTTTATGAAAAGCAATCAGGTGCTGTTGAAATCAGCATCTGGTACTAGAAAGACAAGAAGTTATCTTGAGGTATTTCTAAATGAAAATGACAAAAAAGAATAAATTAATCCGTAGACACTTGTTTCTTACATCCTACTGTATTAAGCTCACATGATCACAAGATGAGCAAATTATTCTTGAGAATTTAGGGACAACAGCCCAGCTTTAAAAGAAATTTAGAATCTAGAGGTGCCTGGGTGGCTCAGTTAAGTATCTGACTCTTGATTTCAGGCTCAGGTCATGATCCCAGGGTCCTGAGATGGAAGCCCAATGGCAGGCTCTGTGCTCAGCGGGGGGTCTGCCTCTCTCCCTCTCCCTCTGCCCTTCCACGCACCCCGTCCCCGCTCGCTCATGCTCTCTCCCTCTCTAAAGTAAATAAATCTTTTTTTAAAAAATTTAAACTCTAAAAAATAAATATGAAAAAAATGTATTATTACTTTAATGTTGGAAAGGGGAAAACCCTGAAACATATTAAAGAGTTTCCTTGTAAACTCCCAGATAATGAATTTGGGGCAAAAATCAATATGGCTATTTAATAAATAAATCCTCCCAAGCTAATCTAATTTAGTGATATTGCAACAACTCACTTAACAAGGAACTGCAAGACTTGAATTTCTAAACATTAATGGATCTGACAACTCAGGAAGACCCAAGAAAAATGTTCTTCCCCTGGAAAGCACATACAATGGTCCTTTGATCCCAAGTTGTACAAACTACCACTTATTCTTCCTTTCCCTCAAATTCTAAACACGAAAGTGAGAAATAAGTCCTGTTTCAAGCTAATTATCTTCATCTTGAGGCTTCTCCAACTCAAAGTCACTTCTATCTACCCATTTGCTTTTGCCAAAAACCGAAGATTCGCTATCCATTGCTTTCTTCCACAGCCCACATCCATTCTGCCAAGACCTATAAATTCTAGCTCCTGAAGAACACCCTGAATCCTTCCCTCCTCTCCATACCCACTGGCAACACACTGGTCCCAGCCACTATTATCTCTCAACTAGACAACTCCCCCAGATTCCTCATTAATTTCTACCCGTGATCATTTTCCACAGAGTAGTCAGAAATGACTTTTAAAAGGTTAAACTACATATTATTATTCCCCTGCTGAAAACCTACCAGTGGCTTTCCATAGCCTGAGATGTCAAGAAGTGTGAAAGATACAAGATTTTACTCTAATTTCCAAGCTAATAAGTTAGGCTGTCACAAGTGTATGGAGACCACTGAGGACAGGAGACACATGGGTCAGAGACAAAGAACTTCATTACTCACAGCAATAACAGTAGCCAGAGTACCAGCTTTTTTGGTGCCAGTCCCTTACGTCCCAATTCCCACCAGTAACAGCTGCACAGTAGTGGGGTGTGTTACGGGAGAGTAACCCTGCGCTTAACGAACCCCAATCTTTTATAATGGGCAGTATGCCTGCCTGAACTTTACCGCAGAAAGAGACACTAGACAGTAAGTGTGACTGATATTTGTTCTGGGGGGTATCTTCCAAGGCTGCTGACTATACAAATCATCCTTAAAAAGACAGTCTAGAACAAAAGTGGTCAGTGTGGAAACACAAGACACATGGAAAACTGTCTCCCAACATTAGAATAAAAGCCAAATTTCTTACCATGGTCTACGAGGCCCTACATAATTGGTCTCTTTCTCTTCAATTTCATGTTGAACTCCTATCTCTTCAGCTTACTATGCTCTAGCTCTACCGCCATCTTTGGTGTCCTCAAATAAGTCAAGTTCTTTCCTGACTCAGGACCTTTGCATATGCTGTCCTTTTGTCTGAAATGCTATTTGTCAGGCTTAGATGTCACTTCCTCAGAAAAACCTTCTCTACTCAATCTATCTATATGAGGCCCTACACTTATTGTTTATTCCCTTTTTATCACATTGCTCACTTATTCAGTTAGTAAACATTTACTGGGCACCAACTATGCACCAATCATTATTATTATAGGCACAATAATTACCTCAGCTACTGATTTATTTACTAACAGTCTTCCTTGGAGGTAAAAATCTTGTCTTTACATTCATCCACAAAGACCTAGAACTTAAAACTGTGCCCTCAACAGAACTCTGTTCAATACGAAGTACCAAAATGCTTCCATATCACTATGGGGGAAACAGCATAGCACTGAGCAAAAAGCATAAAATTAGAATCTAGAAGTCCTAACCTGGAGTCATCATTTAGTGGCACCTAAGTTCCCTGCAAAATGGAGAAAATTATTCTCCTGCCTAACTCACAAGATTATTACAAGGATCAAATGACAGAATCTATTAGGAAGCCCTTGCAAATACTAAACATAATTTAAAACTAGTAACAAATCAAGAGATAGTCATTCATTAAGAATATACTAAGCCCCTACTATGAGGGTAACTATTAATGAAAATCAAAAGGTATATCAAAATGTAAATTAAAAATGTATAACTTAAAATGAGATTAGAATATGGTTAGTTCTTCAATAAACTTGAAGGGGAATAGTTTTTCCCCTTTAAGTACCCTTTGAACATGGTTTAAAAACTTTTAGACAAAAGGTGAGTCACCTTTACCAGCGCCTAATCCCAGAATATTACAAGAATGTTTTCTGGTTACTTATTTTTAAGCAAGCCTTTCAAATGCCAATTTAGAAAATTTTTAGAATATATTTACACCCCTGAATGACAATCTCCAAAACAGAAATTTGTAGCTTTCTGGCAAAATGTATGAATTTATTAATTTTCTCTCTTTTTACTGACTTCATCTAAAATCAAATGTGGTCTCTTTACTTCAAGGTAGTGTGTGTGTGTGTGTGTGTGTGTGTGTGTTTAAGTATGTATCTCTGCATTTATGCCTCTGTGTGTGTGTGTGTGTGTATGCTTGCGTGCACCATGTGCGGTAAAGAAAAAGTAAGCTCCATCTTACATGTTTATAAAAGGGCAGCTTCCAAGTCAATGCACAGGGCCGCCAACAGGAGGAAACAGAATGATCACAATGAGGTACAAGCACAGGGCCGGCAACCTGGGCACAAACTGGGACCATCAACTCAGACAAGCCACACACCTGGCAGGAGTTCACCAACCAACTCATCATCTCCCATAAGCCTACCATGCAATTACAAAGAAATTCATTAAAAGGGGTACCGCTTCTATGATGTAAAATGGTGACATATAAACTGATAATAAGGAAGGTCTAGGTGACATCCACTATAAAGGAAACAGTGGAATGTGAGAACAGTAGGATCGAGAGTCCTTTCGTAGGACCTTCCTCAAATTCGATGCACATATATATAAATAACTAACAGTGGCACATCATGGTCATAAAAAGGAGGAATGATAACATGAACTGGTGCTTCTATATAGTAAAGTCAGGAAGGAAATATGAAAATGAGGGCGAGTACACGGGAAGGCTCTCGGGAGCTAAGAAAGATATGCAGGTTGAGAGGGACGGAGGCAGACGATCTACAACCTACCCGTGAAGAATACTCAGAGAGGCGTGTGTTCCAGCCTATTTATACACAATTATATTTGGTAGTTTTTCGTTACACATTGATGGTCTCTTAGAACTGCTTCCTTACAAGTTATTTTAATGATGGCTACCTACCCCAAATCTGGGGACAGGGAGCAGCAGCAGTCATGTTCACACTATTCACAAAGTCCTCAATAACCACAAGTCCTTGGAGGAGAATAAGTACAAATAAAATCTAGGACATCTAGAAGCTTCTACCTTGATTTAATTTAAACAGACAATGTCTAAACCTGTCTTTCAATTAAGTAATTCCCCTTATTAATAACAACAACAGGGGTGCCTGAGTGGCTCAGTCGGTTAAGCGTCTGCCTTCAGCTTGGGTTGTGATCCCAGGGTCCTGGGATCGAGCCCCATGTTGGGCTCTCTGCTCCACGGGGACGCTGCTTCTCCCTCTGCCTGCTGCTCCCCCTGCTTGTGCTCTCTCTCGATGTCAAATAAATAAATAACATCTTTATATATATCAATGATAGTTACTATCTGAGTGCCCACAATATGCCAGGCACATAATAGTCTCTATCTCAGATAATCGATATAACAATCCTAGCAGATGGATATTATCCCCCTTTCTTTTATTATCCCCTTTTTATAAGGAGTACAAGTAGAAATCAGTGAAGTTCTAAATCTTGCCCAAAGCAAATTAAGCAGTGAGAGCGCTAGAATTCAAACCCAAGATGACTGATCCCTTCCCAATATTCTTGCTCTTTGTACTCAATGTCACGTAACCTCAAATAGTAACAGTGTAATATGCACTGTGTTCCTGGCACAATATGGATGAACGAGCTGTTCATTATTTCATTTCATCTCTAAAATAACCCTGCAAGATGGTTTTTATGAGCCGTATTTTTTTCATTTGAGGAAACAGAGTAGTTAAGTGACTGCCAAGGTAACACAGAGCTAACTTAACAGTAGGAACAAGCAGGAACCCAAACCTAAATCCATCTGAAACAATGCCTGTGTTTCTACTACTGTCTTACATAGCCTCCACCTTATAGTATTTAGAATAATTATAATTTAGGAATTACTTATAAGAAGTTACTAATTTACTATTTATAATATTACATGAAAATGCACATGATAAACTGCAAACTATGTTAAAATGTTATATTTTTCAGAAAAAAATGGAAAGAGATTGCAAAAAAATTATGACATACGAGTNAAGTTACTAATTTACTATTTATAATATTACATGAAAATGCATATGATAAACTGTAAACTATGTTAAAATGTTATATTTTTCAGAAAAAAATGGAAAGAGATTGCAAAAAAATTATGACATACGAGTGACAGGATGACTGGCAAATCTTTTTTAATCTGTTTTCCTAGTTTTTCCTTAATTATGATATATAACTTACATAAAGGTAAAACACACACATACACACAAAAACCTACGTTTTAGTAGATTTTTTCCCTCTGTTCTCTGTAACCTATCAAAACTAAATTTCGACAAGAAAACGTGATACAAGTTTAACATTCCTCCAGAACTGAGCAAATGGTGAACAACAATGAAACTATGCCGCAGAATTAAATCACACAGACCTTGGTAGCATTAAGGAGAAATAAACAGCTTTTCGATTTTTGTATCATACTTACCCAAAAAAAGAAAGTAAGAAAAAGAGGCAGGTATTCAGAATTTCGTAAGCTGGATGAAATGCTTGGAGGAAAATTCCCAAAACCAAACAAGTTCATGAAACTCAAGAAAAAAACGCTTGAAAACTACAGCACAAAATCTTCACAGAAAAAAGTCCATTTTAGTGACCACCCAGGCATTTGAGATTAACAATTAATCTGAAGAAACAACTTAGTGACTCTGAAATGTCATTTAAACTAAACCAGAATGTGAATGCCCACATTTAACCAAATTCACTTTTCAAAATATATGCGCTTCTCATCTTGTTCACTGACCCCAAATCACCTCCGTAAAACCTCTTCAGAAGCAGTTTAACCATAACCTGCAAGTGAAAGGAGCATAAATTTCATTTCCCTAATGGAAACTACCACTCAACTACTCAACTGGGTAAACTGATAGAAATACATGACTCATTTTCAAAGCCATCAAATACTGCGCACTCCGAAAGAAGAAAACAGCGCAGGGTTAGGAGGGAGAAAAGGGGAGCTTCAACTTTTTCCAAAATGTTTTATGATCTTAAACAAATATGGCAGAAGGTTAAGAGTTGATGAAGCTACAAGGTATTACATAATTCTCTACCCTTTCTAGTCTACTTGAAATATTTTTAAATTAAACAGAGTAATAAGGTTTAATATCTCTAAGTTAATACAACACTCTTCCTCTTAGTATACTTGTATTGATTAAAACATACACACAGCATCTCAACATCTCTCCAGCCCAACCTGAGACATTTTACCAACCAAGGAAGCCACTGTTGACATGAATACCAAACAATCCCTAATATTTAGTTTGTTCCTTTGCAAAGCATGAATTCAGAAAATTTACCATATGATGGCACAAAAAAATTTTCAAAATTATTTATGCAATGATGCCAAACTAGTCATAAATCCCGAGATGTTTTGTATGTACGCCTTGAATCCATTTCTAAAATGAAAAATAGGTTTACCTCTCAAAATAGCAAACTTCCAGAACAGACAGTCCTAATCTCCCACAGGAAAGCAGAGGCTCAAGACACCTTACAAAGTGTGCCACCCACTCTTCACACCAGAAAAGTCATTCTTGGTATTATAGTGACAAGAGAATATATTCATGACAAGCTTGAGGCCTGAAAAACGCAAACAGATCTTAAGAAAGTTGAGGAAGAAAGTTTCTTCTCACTGCAAGAACCAGAATCACATTTGTATGTGCTTTTGACCCCATGGGCAAAGGCATGAAGTGGAAATTGCTGTCATATACAGGAAACAGATGGGGCGGATAATGCAACTAGATCATCAACTGCCCCCTCCTCCCTTCACTAGAATGCAAGAAACATTCAGTTATTAATGAAACAACCTCGAAAAGCGGAAGTTCATAGCTGACGTGGGACTTGAACGCATGAAGGAACACGTTACGAGCACCACACACTGGTTAGAGCTAAATGACAAAGAGAGTTTCAGCTACGTGTTTCCTCACTCTCAAAAATGACTGTTACACTTGCCACAGCCTCAGTGAAAGCCAAGACCCAGCTGCACCTTCACCAACCAAGTCCCCTAACTGAGGTGCAATTATTTGCTGTATTTAACAACAAGTATTTACTTTAAGTAAATAAGCTTCTTCTAAAATTTTAATTCCAGTATAGTTAACATAGTGTTATATTAGTTTCAAGTGTACAATACAGTGATTCACCAGTTCCATACATTCCTCAGTGCTCATCAAGGTAAGTGCGGTTTTAATCCCCATCACCTATTTCACCCATCCCCCACCCACCTCCCCTCTGGTGACCATCAGTTTGTTCTCTACAGTTAAGAGTATGTTTCTTGGTTTGCCTCTCTCTCTCTTTTCCTTTGCTTGTTTTGCTTATTAAATTCCACATATGAATGAGATCATACAGTATTTTGACTTCTTTTACATAGCACTATACGCTCTAAATCCATCCATGTCGTGGCAAATGGCAAGATTTCATTCTTTGCTATGACTGAGTAACATTCCATTGCACATATATATATTTCTTTATCCATTCATCAGTCGATGGACATTTGGGCTGCTTCATATCTGGGCTATTGTAAATAATGCTGCAATAAACATAGGTGCATGTATCCTTTCAAATTTGTGTTTTCATCTTTAGGTAAATACCCAGCAGTGGAATTACTGGATCACAGGGTAATTCTATTTTTAATGTATGAGGAAGTTACATACTGTTTTCCAGAGTGGCTGTATCAGTATGCATTCCCACCAACAGTGCCCGAGGATACCTTTTTCTCCACATCCTCACCAACACTTGTTTGTGGTTTTGATTTTAGTCACTCTGACAAGTGTGAGGTGAGATCTCACTGTGGTTCTGATTTGCATTTCCCTGATGATGAGTGATGCTGAGCATCTTTTCACGTGTCTGTTGGCCATGTGTATGTCTTCTTTGGAGAAATGTCTATTTATGTCTTCTGCCCGTTTTTTAATTGGATTACTTAGTTTTTCTGGTGTTGAGTTGTAGAAGTTCTTTATATATTTTGGATACTAACCTTTTATCGGGTATGTCATTTACAAATATCTTCTCCCATCAGTAGGTGTCTTTTAGTTTTATTGACTGTTTCCTCTGCTATATAATTCAAACACTTCTTAAACATCAACTGGGTATAAGGCTCAGAGTTTCAAAAAGCTGCAGAGCTCCAAAGATGCCAATGGCTGACTTCCCTCTCAAAAAGTTTACAACCCAGTTCATGGTGGAGGACATGTAAAGATAGCAATAATAAAATCCAAAGTGTTGGCCAGTACAACCTGAAGAAATGGCAGAAGAACATAAAGCTTCTAAGATCAACTCAATGGGACCAAGAAGAATAACAAATAAGTTTCCAATGGGCAAAAAAGAGACAGGAAAAGCAAATGGGGGGAGGAAACAGAGAACAAAGACAGAAAAGGCTGCAAAGCACACGGTATGTGAGTAAACAAAGAGTATAAACCATGGAGACACATTTTAATTAAACACACGAAGAAAAGCTTAAACTCTAAAGACTGCGTGGAAATTTTCCCTGAGAGTCACGGGAGATAGACTGGCTTTCCTATCGATTCAGTGTCTCATCTAGCTTCGGCCTCAGAGCCAGGGAGCCGGAGGCCTGCCTCAACACCATTTCTGGCATCCATGAACTTGTGTGGGGTCGATCACCTCGCGATTACGAAGATGACTAGCGAATCTCATCATCCTAACAGTGTCAGCTGTGGGCACAGGGCATGTCATTCAGAGTTGCTGTAGTGAGAATGCTCACCTTCAAATACAGAGAAGCATTCAGATGAACTTGGAATGACTTGCAATCCTATCAGGCTGCTGATGTAGGAGTATTTTTTTTTTTTAATCTATGTTGCTGCAAATGCCTTTTGAAGTTTTTATGTTCATTGTACAAGGAGAGGTAAGCGAGCAGAGTGAGTGTGTTTGGTTCTCCCTCCCAGTTTTACTGAAATCTAATTGACATATAAAATTATATTAGCTTAAGGTATACAACGTAACGATTTGGTATGTGTATATGTTACAAAATGATCAGCGCAATAATTTTAGTTAACACCCATCACCTTATGCAGCTACAAATAAATATTTATTATTGCAAAAGAAAATGCTAAAAGTCTAATGATGAATCTGAAAACACAGTAGTACAAAAAGAGATCAGAACTTTCAAATAGTGCCTACATTCAAAAATAATAATCTTCAACAAATTAGTCTAAGGAAAGAAAATTAAATTTCAGTTCCTTAATTCCATTTAAGCCATAAGCCTTTCAAGAAAAAAAAGTTAATCTATGTGGGAATTTTCACATCTTCTAAAGCACAGGAAGCAAACTCTGCTAGCTTAGATGGTAGAACTGCCTCATGGTGCCCCTAGGGGGGGTGTTCAAAGGAGATGAAATAGTGGCTTTTACATTTAAAAGGCTACCTGGACAGAAGAAAGGCTGAATACCATACATAGCAAATAATGTCAACCAAGCACCACTACCAACCAAACTGCAAAGAAAGTAAAACACTGGCTGGAACCAACAGGAAGGGCAAGGAGGAGGACTGAGGGGTTGGTGGTGGAGAGCTGGAACCGTTCCACAAAGTTTCTAAACCACCTGCTAATAAGGAGCTGTGACTGCCCTATAGACAATGAGGGAAGGTTCACGAGCGATTGTCACAGTCAGAAACAAACATCCCTTTACGTACGTGTGCCCACACACGTGCATATACGTATTTTTTTCTTTTCCCCCCAAATCTTCAACAGTAATGTGGAAGAGAGTCCGAAAGAGGAAGGGCACTGAATAAGGAAATACTAGTAACAAGGCTGTTGCAACTCCCTAGGGGAGAGCTGACTGGGGCCTGGACCAGGGCAGTGGGAACAGAGAAATAAAGGAACCTGAGACAGCCGTGGACATGAACTGACAACGCCCAGAAAACAATCAGCTGTGACTACTGCAAAAGATGCGACCAAAGTCAAAATAAGAAACTGCACCACCATAAAACGAACGACTACGCTATTCTCAAAAATAATATTTTTATCAAAGTTACATTAACATCTTCAAAGTTAATAATACTTATCTTCAACACAGTCTGAAACCCTCCACTAGCCACACAGAGACCAACCAGGTCAGGAAACACTCAGCTTTACATAGGCACTTTGAAATGTGTCAGTCTAGTTTCATTCGAAAATCTGTCAGTAAATAGCTTAAATTTATCAAAAAATATAAGATAATCCACAAAAAAGAACACCCCCAAAATACAACTAACTCAAGATTCTCCATAATGAATAACATTTGCTCAATGAATTTCCTCAGAGGCTCTAAGTTTCATGCTCCAGTTAATGAGTTTCAGCATTAACTCATTACCTCACATTGTAAAATACAATAAACCTTTTTAAATGACATGTAATATAATATACGGTAAATTATTAACAACCACACTGGAAACAATATAAAAGTATAAATATACAGGGGTGCCTAGCTGGCTCAGTTGGTTAAGCGTCTGCCTTCAGCTCAGGTCATGATCCCAGGGTCCTGAGATGGAGCCCTGCCTTGGGCTCCCTGCTCCGCGGGGAGTCTGCTTCTCCCTCTCCCTCTGCCCCTCCCACCTACTTGTGCACCTGCCTGTGCTCTCTCTCTCCCTCTCTCTCAAATAAATAAATAAATAAAACCTTTAAAATAAAATGCATATACTATGTAGTTAGGATTAATGCCTATACAAGACCTAAAAAGATAACATTTCAGAAAAAAATTACGTCATTTTTATCATAGCGCCTTCTTTTTCCAGCTTTGAGGTATAATCAAAACTGGGGGGCCTGGGTGGCTCAGTTGGTTAAGCACCTGACCCTCGGTTTTGGCTCAGGTCAAGATCTCATGGTCACGGGATGGAGCCCTGCGTCAGACTCCATGCTTGGCAGGGAGTTTGCTCAAGATTCTCTCTCTCCGGGGCGCCTGGGTGGCACGGCGGTTAAGCGTCTGCCTTCGGCTCAGGGCGTGATCCCGGCGTTGTGGGATCGAGCCCCATATCAGGCTCCTCCGCTGGGAGCCTGCTTCTTCCTCTCCCACTCCCCCTGCTTGTGTTCCCTCTCTCGCTGGCTGTCTCTATCTCTGTCGCATAAATAAATAAAATCTTTAAAAAAAAAAAAAAAAAAGATTCTCTCTCTCCCTCTCCTTCTGCTCTTTCCCCCACTCATACTCGCGTGCGTGCTCTCTCTCTCTCTCTCTCTCAAATAAATAAACAAATCTTAAAAAACTGTAGTAATATATTCACAGTGTACAACAGATGATTTGATATACGTCTACACTGTGAAATGATTCCTTCCATCGAATGAACACATCACTTTACATATTTACCTCTTTTTTAAAAAAAACTTCTCAATTTAACAACACAGTATTAATCAACTACAGTCACCCTGTTATACATTAGACCCTCAGAACTTATTCATCTCATAACTGAAAGTCTGTATCCCATACCACCTTCTTAATATTCAAAATCAGAGTATTTGGCCACTTAGATGAAATTTCTTTATGGAACATATTGGTTTCTAAAGATTAACAGGCTGATCTTGAACAGAGAAAAACACACAAACCCAAGTCAACAGTTCAAAGTACAACCATAAATGAACAAACAAGAGACACTATTTGACCAGGCACATAAAAATTAGGTAAAAAGAAGTGGGGCAAAAGAAACACACTTGTTGAGGGCCTCCTAGAAGTCTGACATTGGGCTAACCAGACACTCTCTCCCAACCCATAGTCATTTTATAACGAGTCTTTGCATAATAGGTTATAAGCTTCATGAAGGCAGAGGGCCTGGTAACCAGCATATCTGCAGGTTCTCAAACCACACCCGGCACACAATAAGTTCTCAATAAATATCTGTCAGATGCACGGATGAATGGCCAGATGGCTGGTGGATGAAAGACTAGCTATTTTTAATAATAATGGTGGTCTAGCTCATGTATACCAAAAGATCCTGGCAGCTTAGGAGAAAGGGTGCTCCAAGCCACTGTGTTCCCTTCCCCAAATACAGGTTATCACAGTAGAGTGGAAAAAGCATGGGCTCCACCATCAGACCTGGATGGGAAGCCAAGTTCCAGACTTACCTTTAGTGGGTCCGTGGACAAGTTACTACTTTATGACTAAAATGCAGAGACTAATTCTTTAATCTTGAAGTTGTAAAAAGGCTTCACTGAAATAACATACATAGAGTACATAGCAAATATCAAGCACATAATTAGTACTTAATAAATATAAATCTCTCCACACACTGGGCCCAAGGAAATGACTCTGGAGCTCATACAGTCTGGGTCTTAGGGATGAAGTCCAAGGGAGGGGTCTCAGTGAAAGGAATCCTAGTGCAGTCCACAGCAGGACAGCTCTAGAGCCATTTTAAAATGTCAATCCAAAGGCCTGGCTCATTATATTGTGTTGGAGGGAATTAACAATCATAGCATGGGCCTGTGTAAAATTCAAAGAGGGTACTGGCCTCTGCCAGTGCCTGACAATTTCACAGTTGCCAGAATTGGTATACTTTACTATTTTCTCAAATCTACTTTTTTGACAGTATCTGAAGTATACAGTTGATCCTTGAACAACATGGGTTTGAACTGCATGGGTCCGCTCATACACAGATTTTGCTCAATAAATACACAACAGTACTGTAAACGTATTTTCTCTTCCTTATGATTTTCTTATCAATATTCTCTTTTCTCTAGCTTACTTTACTGTTAAGAAGACAGTATGGAATACACAGAACACACAACATGTGTTAACTGACTATTTATGTTAACAGCAAGGCTTCCGGTCAAGAGTAGGCTGTTAGTAGTTAAGTTTTTGAGAAGTCAAAACTCATACTGAGATTTTCAACTGTGCAGGCGATCTGCAACCCTAGCCCCGACGTTGTTCAGGAGTCGACTGCATTTTTTTGACTTGATGAAATTATGGATCATCAAGGATTCTTTTCAGGAAAAATTTCCCGAGGGCCCTATCCCGCTCCATCTCTAAGAGACCAATATAAGTGTGCATTTGGCTGTAATTATGCCCTTGTGTATTCTCTCATACTTCCATAGCATTGTATCATACAGTGCAGCCCAATTATAAAAACATGAATAACCCCAAACTTTGTATCCATAACTGAAAATGTACAAAGAATTTTTTAAAGAAGTTCTAATAGCTTCCTCTTGAGTTAGTAGCAAAATAAATTACAAAATTTGTATATTATCTTTCTAATTATTGCTAATCCATCAGGTGAAGTCCTCTTAATGAGTCAATGAGAAAATTATCTTAACTTCAGAAGATGCTTTGAGTATATTATTCAACTACAGCGTCAGGAATACCTAAAATGTCTGGTTTTTTTGCAACATGAATCCACATCATTTAAATCAAACCTGAATCCAAAAATCATTAAATTCAAATATGCAATTGAATACTTTGCTTTTGGACAAAGGTCATCTTAATCACTGCTCATTTTAAATGAACATTTTACAAAGGACGTATATAGCTGGGGAGGTGGAGAATAAGAGAACAAATTAGGATGAGGGAGACAGTCACACCAGCGAAAGTCTCTCAAGTAAGAAAGTTCTTTCTTATAAACAAAAATCTAGGTATCAGTCATCAAGTCCAGAGAGTATAGCAACAGAAAAAGAGATTGATAGCACAATATTCTACGAACTTGAACCAATTTACAAAATCTCTATCTACAAAGTAATAGTCCCTTTCAGAGGGTTCCAGCTAATGAATCAACATTTGGGAAGGAATACGATATAATTTTGTGAACAGAGGAACTGAAGCTATTTAAAATAGCAGGGGAAGGCACACCCTGTTTTGATTGGAATCAGCCAGAAGCTATGAGAAAAAGGATTTGTGCCCAGTAGAACAACTCCCTGAAGAAATCTAGGACGGTATGTTGGCAGGAACAAAGAATAAACTTGGGCAGCAAGTCCTACGCTTCACCCATAGGAGTATCGGCAACTCTAGCCACCCTTGCCAGCCTGGATGCCACATACGTACCAGGGAGCTTTCTGAAGATTATAATACAGGCTTGCCTTGCTACTCAAAAGAAGAGTATTCCTATGAAACCTTTCGTAAGCCAAAACAGCGTAAAGCAAAAAAGCAATTACCATTTCATAAAAGCCAAAATCCTTTTTGGACTTCTTTCAGTTAGCGAAAACAGGTACTAGCAAGGTCTTTTGTACAAGTGAAGTGGCATAAAGCAAACTTCGCCAGAGTGGAAGAAACCCATCCTGCCCTAGGAATCGATCACCTGGGAACAGGATTCTCTTATCACAGTATAANCAAGGTCTTTTGTACAAGTGAAGTGGCATAAAGCAAACTTCGCCAGAGTGGAAGAAACCCATCCTGCCCTAGGAATCGATCACCTGGGAACAGGATTCTCTTATCACAGTATAAAATACTTGTCTCCTTGGAAATACAACTCTCAGAGTTAACAACTGATTTTCCAGGAGACATCAATGTTCAGAAATTTGTTTAAGTGTATCAGATTTCCCAGGGTCTGATCGGCCCTGGATAACCAGACTACTGGTGCTGATGAACGACCAAGCTCCTTTTAGAGCCACTCCTGCACACACGANCGTATCAGATTTCCCAGGGCCCTGGATAACCAGACTACTGGTGCTGATGAACGACCAAGCTCCTTTTAGAGCCACTCCTGCACACACGAGCACAGTCGGCTGTAAGTCAGCTTTCGTAAACTATGTGCTCCACATCAGATTAGAGTTCAGTATGTTCCTGAGTTGTCCACAGCGGACAATTTTATTTGGAACATAGTACAGATTTCCTTCACTCCCAAATGGTAATGTCATCTTTCTCTAAATGCCTATCACTCCCTTCTTCACTGCAATTACCAAAAAAATGATAATTTTCAATTTTCTCTTAGCCTCATTTTTTAGTCCTAATGAAGCATGTCCAGTATGTTCACCATAGGTGTCTTCACCGTAGACATCTTCGCTGCCACAAGCATTCTCGCCACATCTTCACCTTGTAACTAACTGGCCATTAAGGCGATTTCCATAAAAGCTAAAACAACTGGTTGACAGCTTGGTTTCATTTCTCCACTGACAAAGTTCCCATTTTTTATTATATAAGTATCTGTTACCTAGCCTTCATAATGGTCTAGACACCAGTAGCCACGGTGGTCTTAAAACAGTGGATGATGACTACATATACCCATACACCGACGTGACAGAAAAGACGGTGACAGAGCTTATGGGAGGTGCGAAATCAGCGCGTAATGCCAGCCCGCATACTGCGCTATACTAGAAGATAACACACATCAGTTACAACGATGACAAAGCCCAGATGGTGACCATATTACATCAGCATTTCTTCCCCATTTCCCATGCAACTCATGACCACCTAGTAAGGGACGTATGACAAATATGGCAAGAACGAACAACGGTGTAGAATACTCACAGTGCGACCCAAAACCCAGGTACGAACACGTATCGCAGTATTTGGAAAACTGGCACCTCTTAAAGAGGAAGAAATTAATAACGAACTTTATCAATTTTTTCATATTTCATTATGACCTTTTTAACATCCCTCTTTTATCTTTCATTATTTTATCTCTTACAACAAAACTAGCTGATAGCCAATAAGTGACACAGAGAAAATGTTTGTGGCAAAACTACCTTGAACCCTGATTAAGATGTGGTTCTTCTTAAAAAAAAAAAAAAAATGTGGTTCTTCTTGAAAATATGATTCCAACAATTTGGCAACCTTTTTTCAACCGTTTTTTAATTTAAATTTTTTTTTATTTGAGTAGAGTTGATACATAATGCTACATTAGTTTCAGGTTAATTTGATAACCCTGAAGAAGTATTAAAAGGTCACCCAAAATACAAAATGGTCTTGTGGAAACTAGGAATGCCTCGCCATATAATGACACCCTCTCTGTTGGCATCTTTATTAAAGATGGAAGAAAACTGTACTTTTGACCTTCTAAGATGTTAATTGTCCAATCAAAAAGCTCAGCTATTTATCTCGCAGATGTTAAGTGCCAATACAGTAAAGCAAATGTGAATTAAATTCATTCACTCACGGGGCGCCTGAGTGGCAGAGTCAGTTAAGAGTTTGACTCTTGGCTTCAACTCAGGTTGTGACCTCAGCGTTGTGAGATCAGGCCTGCATCAGGCTCTGTGATCAGCAAGGAGTCCGCTGTGATTCTCTCTCCCCCTCAGCCCCTGTCCCCCTACGCACACACGCTCGCTCTTAAATAAATAAATAAATAAATAAATAAATAAATATTCATTCACTCACAAGTTACTGAACACGCTGGATGCGCCATTTATGGAATGCCATTGAGGCACTNTAAATAAATAAATAAATAAATAAATAAATAAATAAATAAATAAATATTCATTCACTCACAAGTTACTGAACACGCTGGATGCGCCATTTATGGAATGCCATTGAGGCACTGAAAAGCCAAATAGAATACATAATCCCAAATACTTTACAATCCAAATGAGCAAGCCAAGCAACTAAATAAAAATTTCAGTAATACTATAATAGAGGTATGTGTTATAAAGTTACTAACTCTAGGAAGCCAGAAAAACTCTACAGATGGTAACTTTTAAGCTAGTCCTAAAAAAGGAATTAAAAAATTTTTATTTAGCAAGAGAGAGGAGTGTTTAAGGAAAAAACAGTAAGGGCACCAAAGGACAAGAAGTCACCTTACGCAAGAAATTTCCCCATGACTGGAACAAACAAGGCTCGGTGACAGAGTAAGGGGAGAAGAGTCAGAGGAAGCAAGATGACCTTCTGCCTTATTAAGGCCTTCAGACGTGCTCCTGTGCATTACAAGAATTCCTACAGTGTCTGCCTGCAGGAGCTGGTCCTCAGGAGATAACCCGTCACTGGGAGTCACACCTTTCCCTCAGGTCCTCAGGCTTCTGAAGAATGGAGATGGGAGGGGTTGCTGCGCTGAGAGATGGGTGGACACTCTTCCTCCCCACCTAAATTTACACAGGCAGACCACAACCCTCGAGGTCCTCTTGGCACCCATCAGATAGTGAATGGCTTCAGATAACCTTAAAAGTGTGGAATCTTAGAATGGAAAGGAAACCAGAATAGTCTCACTTCCCCGTCAACTACCAGAATCTCTTCTATACACTTTGATAAATGGCACCATATTGGAGGACATTTTAGTTGTTGTCCAATTGTTGTTCAGTTGTTGTCTTCCTGTATCCTCTCGTCCTCAGAAACACTTACAACAGTTTTTCTAACCAGGCCTCATTTGAAATCCTTCCTAATATCTTCTCCAACGCAGCCCCTCCTTGTAACACACTCGTTGGTCAGAGCTGAGCACAAAGAACCCCACTGCCTCCAACCACAGCAGAGCACTGAACCACAGCCAGTTCTTTGTGTGGACAAAGTATCTCTCGGGTGCACAGACCTTTATAAAAGTGCAAGACCTGGATCACATTAAATCTGTGGTCAAATAAAACACCTTGTCCTTGTTCATTTCAACTGTTCTCGTAAGTACAGTTTACCTCTCCTTTAAATCACTTATGATCATTGTAAGTTTACATTCCTTTGCGTGATGACCTAAATAACGTCTTTGTTTCCCCAGCTAAGGGGCCAATATCCTGAATGCAGACACAAACTCTTATGGTATTTCGCTTTTTATTTCCTTTCCATTACCACTGTATTATGAGGTCTTGGCATAGCACCTGTTCTAAAGGAAGGATTCAAGAGATGTCAGATGAAGAATTAGATGTGCACACACACACAAAAAAAATTATATAAGGCAAGATATGGTTAAGTGTGATAGGAGCATTAAAATCAACCTTCTGTGGAAACTCCGTGGAGATTCTTTCGCCTTCCTCTGTGAAGGAAAGGCATCATGGGGAAGTAAGGGTATCCAAGCCAACTCGTGAGCGGTGTTTCAACCAAATATTCAAAGCAAAGAAAATATCTGGGCAACAAAACAACCAACAAAAACCGTATTTTTGAAGAACCATTATTTATATGGGAAATTACTCATATTAAGTTAATAAACAGGATACAAAACAGTAAGCACCCCCCTCCCACACACACATACACAAAAAACCCCGGAGAGGAAATAGTTTAAATATTAACAAGAGTTATTGCTGAGTTGTAGGATTACTGGCAATCTTTATTTTCTTCTTTATACTCTGTTGTAGTTTCCAAAATTTTTCTATAATAAAGATCTTCATAATCAGTAGGAGAAATACTGGATTTTTGAACTCATTTAGGATGAAACTGCAATAACATTTTAAGTCTATAGGCTTTATCAGAAAAGGTTTCTGGGCTGTTTTGTTTTCAAGGTCACATTTATGTGAATGTTGTAAAGCAGAAGGAATGCTGGAGAACAGATTTCCGTCCCAAAGAAATATTATAACACTCCCACCCACCCAAAAAATTCCATTTATTTCTGATCTACTTTTTTGCATCTTGACAACCGGGGTGAAGGGACTTGTATGTAGAGGTTAATACCAGGAAACCAGAAGCCAGCATCAGTGCCAGCACGGCTCCACAGAACATAGATTCCCTTTCACACTCTCAGCTGGGCCCCTCGAACGATGAAATCCACACTGACACCACCACACCGCAGTCAGCATATCAAACAGAGGAACCTTAGAGCCCTGAGAACAGCTAAACATTACCATCAACAAAGGTCCACCCAGGTTGCCTGGGTGGCACAATCCGATGAGCACCCGATTCTGGTTTCGGCTCAGGTCATGATCTCAGGGTCGTGAGATCGAGCCCCATGGGCTCCATGCTCAGCGGGGAGTCTGCTTGAGATTCTCTCTTTGCCCCTCCCCCTCCTCACACATGCTCTCTCTCAAATAAATAAATAAAATCTTTAAATAATGGGGCGCCTGGGTGGCATAGCGGTTGGGCGTCTGCCTTCAGCTCAGGGCGTGATCCTAGCGTTGTGGGATCGAGCCCCACATCAGGCTCCTCTGATATGAGCCTGCTTCTTCCTCTCCCACTCCCCCTGCTTGTGTTCCCTCTCTCGCTGGCTGTCTCTATCTCTGTCGAATAAATAAATAAAATCTTAAAAAAAAAAATCTTTAAATAAAGGTCCACTCTTTGAATTAATAGATATGTTAGCCTACATTTAACAAGTTGAGAAGTATGCCACAAAATCCTGTCATTACCAATAAAAGAAGGAAACTATACCGAGTCTTCCAAAACATGAGCATCTAGCTCATGCCTGGCAAACTCCCAGAAATCTGAGAGTCTAAAGTACCCTCCTGGATGTAAGACTACATAAACTATAAAAAGTGGTGGAAAAACCACCACTTTCCACAGACGTCAGACTTCCTACAAACAGTACTACCCTAAAAACAATCTAAATGGAAGTGAAAGGTTGGAAGTGAAAGGTTGTCTGAGCAATGGTCATCAACCATGTCTCTTCCTTACTCTGACGAAGAATGGCAAAAGGGAAACGTACAAATTATGAAGAAATGCAGTTTCTAGATAGCTAAACCCACAGCCCCCTGAGCCATCTCAGAGAGACTCACTGCACGACCCACCTCTTTCTCTCCCCTTAGAGACTCTCAGCTTTGGCCTGCTTGCCCCCCTTCTTTCCAGGTGCTACCACCTACCCCGGTCTAGGGCTCTGCTCCCCTCAGGACTCCTTACAGAGGAGCCTGCCCTATTTCACCCTTTACCCAAGCTTCCCTGTCTCTGAAACAAACCAACCCTCCTGAATACTTTGGAGATTCATCAGAAATGACTCCTAATAAACAGGTATGGTGGTAAAAAATCATGGCACACCATGATTAGAGATTCAAGAAAGCTCTTCAATGGGAAATTAAGATCCTAGCTGAAATGTAGGTAGTACTGGGACTCCTCAATGTGAAACAGATGGGTCTGAACAGCTTTAGGGTCCTAAAGCTCCTCAGCTGATTCTGATGTCGAGCCACAGCCGGGCACTGCTGTCCCAGACCCTCAGTTTTCTGTCCTTCATGCACTAAGTGTATTCAAGATTCCAACACCTTCTGCAGGGAGGACCTCAGGTTCCCCAGCCATTCAGATGCTAGGCTATCTGGTTAGGAAAGAAGAGCAGGTGTGACTTTGCCAACCTCTGGAGTCCAGAACCTGGCACAGAAAGGGTCAGTTTCAGGCACGTAAAAAATTCACTCATGTGAATTCATAGCATACCCCAGGCTATGAAAAGAGAAGCTGAAGTATGTGCTAGCCACACTGAAATGCTTAGGGTACCTGGTAGATAATGATATTCATGTGGTTTTGTAGAAAATTCCTTATGAATGATCTCCCAAATATGCAAGATAAATTAGAATTAACTTCCTTGCTTACAGCTTGTATCAATTAAAATCTAAGTGGTAGCTTTTGCTATGACAAAGACCTGCATATACATTTTTTGTTGAATAACTTTTCCATGACTGTTTTCAAATTCATGGTACATTATTTTAAATTGAGAAACAACAAAGAAAATATTTCGCAGTATCTTCTGACTGTGGGAAAACCTTAAAATCACATTGCCATTTTCTGTAAGCTAGAGTTGTGTCTCACAAACTCAAACATTTGAACACCTTGTATAAAGTATTTACTGCGCACTGATCTCTCACTAACACACGATGCTCTGCAGAGTAGGATTCAGATACAAAGGTGATCAATGTTGGCTACTTTCCAAAAACATATTTCCATAACATCATCCTGATGCTCTAAAATTAAACTCCACTCCTCTTTAGCCTTTTAGCCACAACAAGCGGAATCATATCAAAAGTATCTGCTTTGGGGTTTCATTTAAACATTAAGCACAGGGCACTTGGGTGGCTCAGTCAGTTAAGTGTCTGCCTTTGGCCCAGGGTCCTGGGATCGAGTCCCACATCCGGCTCCCTGCTCAGCAGGAAGTCTGCTCCCCCCTCTCCATCTGTCCCTCCTCCCCGCTCGTGCTCTCTCTCTCGCTCACCCTCTCAAATGAATGAATGAATAAATAAATAAAGTCTTAAAAAAAAAATTAAGCGCAATAAAACCAACCATTTTAATGGCTCAAGAAACAAGAAAGCCACAAAATCCAATAACTTACTCACTGGAGGGTTATTATGCTGGTGAAGTCACTTTCACTCTGGGAAAGACAAGACGTTTTCCCATGTGCTAGAACAGAAAATCATGGCACATGCCTACCAGAGGACAATCTGAGAGAGAAAATGTTTACACAGAGGGACAGTTTCAACACATGTATGCATACCTTGTCATAAACACTCTTGTCACTCACGGGTACACGCCTTCTCTAAGTCAGAAGATCCTAACGGCTAGAGAAGCCACACACACACACCACTTTCCCGGCTATCGTACCCACTCCTATCTTTGATTATTGAATTAAAAACAAACCTTAAGATCTGACCTTTACTATTTTTTAAGTAGCTCTGTATTAAAAATATTTATTCAGGGGCGCCTGGGTGGCACGNTACGCACTGGAGGGTTATTATGCTGGTGAAGTCACTTTCACTCTGGGAAAGACAAGACGTTTTCCCATGTGCTAGAACAGAAAATCATGGCACATGCCTACCAGAGGACAATCTGAGAGAGAAAATGTTTACACAGAGGGACAGTTTCAACACATGTATGCATACCTTGTCATAAACACTCTTGTCACTCACGGGTACACGCCTTCTCTAAGTCAGAAGATCCTAACGGCTAGAGAAGCCACACACACACACCACTTTCCCGGCTATCGTACCCACTCCTATCTTTGATTATTGAATTAAAAACAAACCTTAAGATCTGACCTTTACTATTTTTTAAGTAGCTCTGTATTAAAAATATTTATTCAGTCTATCTTTTAGTAACTATCCATATCTAAGAGCCACTAGTGTCCACAGGGAAGTATGAGCACACCTAACATAAGCCAAATGGGAAGGTACACAGTAGCGAGCATTAAGTACTGCACTAGGACCCAGAGACCCGAGTCTGAATCCTCGTGAAACCACTCACTGAGCTAAGCCTCAGCTGGGCCACCCATACTTAAAGACAGTAAATCTTGGCCTGCCTAAACAGTGTTGTTGAAGGAATATATCAATAAGATAACACATTTGCAAATGATCTTAAACTAAAAACGTGAAGCATCATTCAGCAGC
The DNA here is from genome assembly GCF_002007445.2 of Ailuropoda melanoleuca. Classification (NCBI taxonomy): domain Eukaryota; kingdom Metazoa; phylum Chordata; class Mammalia; order Carnivora; family Ursidae; genus Ailuropoda; species Ailuropoda melanoleuca. Next base: position 12,563,708 of record NC_048231.1, on the reverse strand, counting down.
TCTTCTAGTTAGAAACCACTAGGACACCCCAAAACAGGTCAAACAGTGTTCTGTTTACTCATCTTTTAGGTCTTGCCACTTCCTCCTTTCTTCCTTCCCTCCCTTTCTTCCTTCATTTTACAGATACTCACCAGGCTTCCGCCACAGACCAGATACAGTTCCAGACTTGCCCTGGCCAATACCATAAGCGGTAGAAACGTGTAGCTATTAGGCATTCAAAATGGCGCTAGTGCAAATTGAGACACGCTATAAACGTAAAATACACACTGGATTTTGAAGACGTAGTGTGAACAAAAGAAAATAAAACNACGTGAAGCATCATTCAGCAGCTCTTCTAGTTAGAAACCACTAGGACACCCCAAAACAGGTCAAACAGTGTTGTGTTTACTCATCTTTTAGGTCTTGCCACTTCCTCCTTCCTTCCTTCCCTCCCTTTCTTCCTTCATTTTACAGATACTCACCAGGCTTCTGCCACAGACCAGATACAGTTCCAGACTTGCCCTGGCCATTACCATAAGCGGTAGAAACGTGTAGCTATTAGGCATTCAAAATGGCGCTAGTGCAAATTGAGACACGCTATAAACGTAAAATACACACTGGATTTTGAAGACGTAGTGTGAACAAAAGAAAATAAAACATCTCAATAATTTTTTATACAGATTACACGTTGAGTAGATAATATTTTGGATAGTAGGTTAAACATATGTACTATTCAAATTAATTTCTTGTTTTTCTTTGTACTTTATNCATCTCAATAATTTTTTATACAGATTACACGTTGAGTAGATAATATTTTGGATAGTAGGTTAAACATATGTATTATTCAAATTAATTTCTTGTTTCTCTTTGTACNGTAAAATACACACTGGATTTTGAAGACGTAGTGTGAACAAAAGAAAATAAAACATCTCAATAATTTTTTATACAGATTACACGTTGAGTAGATAATATTTTGGATAGTAGGTTAAACATATGTACTATTCAAATTAATTTCTTGTTTTTCTTTGTACTTTATTTTAACATGGCAACTAGAAGTTCCAAAATTTTAAAATACATGGAGTTCGCATTATATTTCTATTTGACAATGCTATTCTAGACCCTGGGGATATTTCAGGGAACAAAACCATGAAGCTTATGTTTCAACATCTGTGGCCCTAAGATTTTCAGTAATCAGTAGAAAAGGAAAACTAAAACCAGCAACTGTGTGTAGAGAGGACCCTGGGATGGAGGCCGTACACACGAGAGACAGACCTTCCCTCACGAGAGACAGACCTTCCCTCTGGCCCTTCCTTCTGCCCATGGTAGGGCCCATGGTCCCCAGAATAATCAGGCAGTGCCATGGTGAGCTATGACCTCAACCATCTTGGAGAAGACTGTCACATCCCAGTTCAGCACTCCCAAGAACACAACCACTATCCATACAACCTTAGCGGGGGCTCGTGCCTCAAAAGCACTTTTTTTTTTTTTAAAGATTTTATTTATTTGAAAGAGAGATNGCATTTTTTTGACTTGATGAAATTATGGATCATCAAGGATTCTTTTCAGGAAAAATTTCCCGAGGGCCCTATCCCGCTCCATCTCTAAGAGACCAATATAAGTGTGCATTTGGCTGTAATTATGCCCTTGTGTATTCTCTCATACTTCCATAGCATTGTATCATACAGTGCAGCCCAATTATAAAAACATGAATAACCCCAAACTTTGTATCCATAACTGAAAATGTACAAAGAATTTTTTAAAGAAGTTCTAACAGCTTCCTCTTGAGTTAGTAGCAAAATAAATTACAAAATTTGTATATTATCTTTCTAATTATTGCTAATCCATCAGGTGAAGTCCTCTTAATGAGTCAATGAGAAAATTATCTTAACTTCAGAAGATGCTTTGAGTATATTATTCAACTACAGCGTCAGGAATACCTAAAATGTCTGGTTTTTTTGCAACATGAATCCACATCATTTAAATCAAACCTGAATCCAAAAATCATTAAATTCAAATATGCAATTGAATACTTTGCTTTTGGACAAAGGTCATCTTAATCACTGCTCATTTTAAATGAACATTTTACAAAGGACGTATATAGCTGGGGAGGTGGAGAATAAGAGAACAAATTAGGATGAGGGAGACAGTCACACCAGCGAAAGTCTCTCAAGTAAGAAAGTTCTTTCTTATAAACAAAAATCTAGGTATCAGTCATCAAGTCCAGAGAGTATAGCAACAGAAAAAGAGATTGATAGCACAATATTCTACGAACTTGAACCAATTTACAAAATCTCTATCTACAAAGTAATAGTCCCTTTCAGAGGGTTCCAGCTAATGAATCAACATTTGGGAAGGAATACGATATAATTTTGTGAACAGAGGAACTGAAGCTATTTAAAATAGCAGGGGAAGGCACACCCTGTTTTGATTGGAATCAGCCAGAAGCTATGAGAAAAAGGATTTGTGCCCAGTAGAACAACTCCCTGAAGAAATCTAGGACGGTATGTTGGCAGGAACAAAGAATAAACTTGGGCAGCAAGTCCTACGCTTCACCCATAGGAGTATCGGCAACTCTAGCCACCCTTGCCAGCCTGGATGCCACATACGTACCAGGGAGCTTTCTGAAGATTATAATACAGGCTTGCCTTGCTACTCAAAAGAAGAGTATTCCTATGAAACCTTTCGTAAGCCAAAACAGCGTAAAGCAAAAAAGCAATTACCATTTCATAAAAGCCAAAATCCTTTTTGGACTTCTTTCAGTTAGCGAAAACAGGTACTAGCAAGGTCTTTTGTACAAGTGAAGTGGCATAAAGCAAACTTCGCCAGAGTGGAAGAAACCCATCCTGCCCTAGGAATCGATCACCTGGGAACAGGATTCTCTTATCACAGTATAAAATACTTGTCTCCTTGGAAATACAACTCTCAGAGTTAACAACTGATTTTCCAGGAGACATCAATGTTCAGAAATTTGTTTAAGTGTATCAGATTTCCCAGGGTCTGATCGGCCCTGGATAACCAGACTACTGGTGCTGATGAACGACCAAGCTCCTTTTAGAGCCACTCCTGCACACACGAGCACAGTCGGCTGTAAGTCAGCTTTCGTAAACTATGTGCTCCACATCAGATTAGAGTTCAGTATGTTCCTGAGTTGTCCACAGCGGACAATTTTATTTGGAACATAGTACAGATTTCCTTCACTCCCAAATGGTAATGTCATCTTTCTCTAAATGCCTATCACTCCCTTCTTCACTGCAATTACCAAAAAAATAATAATTTTCAATTTTCTCTTAGCCTCATTTTTTAGTCCTAATGAAGCATGTCCAGTATGTTCACCATAGGTGTCTTCACCGTAGACATCTTCGCTGCCACAAGCATTCTCGCCACATCTTCACCTTGTAACTAACTGGCCATTAAGGCGATTTCCATAAAAGCTAAAACAACTGGTTGACAGCTTGGTTTCATTTCTCCACTGACAAAGTTCCCATTTTTTATTATATAAATATCTGTTACCTAGCCTTCATAATGGTCTAGACACCAGTAGCCACGGTGGTCTTAAAACAGTGGATGATGACTACATATACCCATACACCGACGTGACAGAAAAGACGGTGACAGAGCTTATGGGAGGTGCGAAATCAGCGCGTAATGCCAGCCCGCATACTGCGCTATACTAGAAGATAACACACATCAGTTACAACGATGACAAAGCCCAGATGGTGACCATATTACATCAGCATTTCTTCCCCATTTCCCATGCAACTCATGACCACCTAGTAAGGGACGTATGACAAATATGGCAAGAACGAACAACGGTGTAGAATACTCACAGTGCGACCCAAAACCCAGGTACGAACACGTATCGCAGTATTTGGAAAACTGGCACCTCTTAAAGAGGAAGAAATTAATAACGAACTTTATCAATTTTTTCATATTTCATTATGACCTTTTTAACATCCCTCTTTTATCTTTCATTATTTTATCTCTTACAACAAAACTAGCTGATAGCCAATAAGTGACACAGAGAAAATGTTTGTGGCAAAACTACCTTGAACCCTGATTAAGATGTGGTTCTTCTTAAAAAAAAAAAAAAATGTGGTTCTTCTTGAAAATATGATTCCAACAATTTGGCAACCTTTTTTCAACCGTTTTTTAATTTAAATTTTTTTTTTATTTGAGTAGAGTTGATACATAATGCTACATTAGTTTCAGGTTAATTTGATAACCCTGAAGAAGTATTAAAAGGTCACCCAAAATACAAAATGGTCTTGTGGAAACTAGGAATGCCTCGCCATATAATGACACCCTCTCTGTTGGCATCTTTATTAAAGATGGAAGAAAACTGTACTTTTGACCTTCTAAGATGTTAATTGTCCAATCAAAAAGCTCAGCTATTTATCTCGCAGATGTTAAGTGCCAATACAGTAAAGCAAATGTGAATTAAATTCATTCACTCACGGGGCGCCTGAGTGGCAGAGTCAGTTAAGAGTTTGACTCTTGGCTTCAACTCAGGTTGTGACCTCAGCGTTGTGAGATCAGGCCTGCATCAGGCTCTGTGATCAGCAAGGAGTCCGCTGTGATTCTCTCTCCCCCTCAGCCCCTGTCCCCCTACGCACACACGCTCGCTCTAAAATAAATAAATAAATAAATAAATAAATAAATATTCATTCACTCACAAGTTACTGAACACGCTGGATGCGCCATTTATGGAGTGCCATTGAGGCACTGAAAAGCCAAATAGAATACATAATCCCAAATACTTTACAATCCAAATGAGCAAGCCAAGCAACTAAATAAAAATTTCAGTAATACTATAATAGAGGTATGTGTTATAAAGTTACTAACTCTAGGAAGCCAGAAAAACTCTACAGATGGTAACTTTTAAGCTAGTCCTAAAAAAGGAATTAAAAAATTTTTATTTAGCAAGAGAGAGGAGTGTTTAAGGAAAAAACAGTAAGGGCACCAAAGGACAAGAAGTCACCTTACGCAAGAAATTTCCCCATGACTGGAACAAACAAGGCTCGGTGACAGAGTAAGGGGAGAAGAGTCAGAGGAAGCAAGATGACCTTCTGCCTTATTAAGGCCTTCAGACGTGCTCCTGTGCATTACAAGAATTCCTACAGTGTCTGCCTGCAGGAGCTGGTCGGTCCTCAGGAGATAACCCGTCACTGGGAGTCACACCTTTCCCTCAGGTCCTCAGGCTTCTGAAGAATGGAGATGGGAGGGGTTGCTGCCCTGAGAGATGGGTGGACACTCTTCCTCCCCACCTAAATTTACACAGGCAGACCACAACCCTCGAGGTCCTCTTGGCACCCATCAGATAGTGAATGGCTTCAGATAACCTTAAAAGTGTGGAATCTTAGAATGGAAAGGAAACCAGAATAGTCTCACTTCCCCGTCAACTACCAGAATCTCTTCTATACACTTTGATAAATGGCACCATATTGGAGGACATTTTAGTTGTTGTCCAATTGTTGTTCAGTTGTTGTCTTCCTGTATCCTCTCGTCCTCAGAAACACTTACAACAGTTTTTCTAACCAGGCCTCATTTGAAATCCTTCCTAATATCTTCTCCAACGCAGCCCCTCCTTGTAGCACACTCGTTGGTCAGAGCTGAGCACAAAGAACCCCACTGCCTCCAACCACAGCAGAGCACTGAACCACAGCCAGTTCTTTGTGTGGACAAAGTATCTCTCGGGTGCACAGACCTTTATAAAAGTGCAAGACCTGGATCACATTAAATCTGTGGTCAAATAAAACACCTTGTCCTTGTTCATTTCAACTGTTCTCGTAAGTACAGTTTACCTCTCCTTTAAATCACTTATGATCATTGTAAGTTTACATTCCTTTGCGTGATGACCTAAATAACGTCTTTGTTTCCCCAGCTAAGGGGCCAATATCCTGAATGCAGACACAAACTCTTATGGTATTTCGCTTTTTATTTCCTTTCCATTACCACTGTATTATGAGGTCTTGGCATAGCACCTGTTCTAAAGGAAGGATTCAAGAGATGTCAGATGAAGAATTAGATGTGCACACACACACACAAAAAATTATATAAGGCAAGATATGGTTAAGTGTGATAGGAGCATTAAAATCAACCTTCTGTGGAAACTCCGTGGAGATTCTTTCGCCTTCCTCTGTGAAGGAAAGGCATCATGGGGAAGTAAGGGTATCCAAGCCAACTCGTGAGCGGTGTTTCAACCAAATATTCAAAGCAAAGAAAATATCTGGGCAACAAAACAACCAACAAAAACCGTATTTTTGAAGAACCATTATTTATATGGGAAATTACTCATATTAAGTTAATAAACAGGATACAAAACAGTAAGCACCCCCCTCCCACACACACATACACAAAAAACCCCGGAGAGGAAATAGTTTAAATATTAACAAGAGTTATTGCTGAGTTGTAGGATTACTGGCAATCTTTATTTTCTTCTTTATACTCTGTTGTAGTTTCCAAAATTTTTCTATAATAAAGATCTTCATAATCAGTAGGAGAAATACTGGATTTTTGAACTCATTTAGGATGAAACTGCAATAACATTTTAAGTCTATAGGCTTTATCAGAAAAGGTTTCTGGGCTGTTTTGTTTTCAAGGTCACATTTATGTGAATGTTGTAAAGCAGAAGGAATGCTGGAGAACAGATTTCCGTCCTAAAGAAATATTATAACACTCCCACCCACCCAAAAAATTCCATTTATTTCTGATCTACTTTTTTGCATCTTGACAACCGGGGTGAAGGGACTTGTATGTAGAGGTTAATACCAGGAAACCAGAAGCCAGCATCAGTGCCAGCACGGCTCCACAGAACATAGATTCCCTTTCACACTCTCAGCTGGGCCCCTCGAACGATGAAATCCACACTGACACCACCACACCGCAGTCAGCATATCAAACAGAGGAACCTTAGAGCCCTGAGAACAGCTAAACATTACCATCAACAAAGGTCCACCCAGGTTGCCTGGGTGGCACAATCCGATGAGCACCCGATTCTGGTTTCGGCTCAGGTCATGATCTCAGGGTCGTGAGATCGAGCCCCATGGGCTCCATGCTCAGCGGGGAGTCTGCTTGAGATTCTCTCTTTGCCCCTCCCCCTCCTCACACATGCTCTCTCTCAAATAAATAAATAAAATCTTTAAAAAAAAAATCTTTAAACAAAGGTCCACTCTTTGAATTAATAGATATGTTAGCCTACATTTAACAAGTTGAGAAGTATGCCACAAAATCCTGTCATTACCAATAAAAGAAGGAAACTATACCGAGTCTTCCAAAACATGAGCATCTAGCTCATGCCTGGCAAACTCCCAGAAATCTGAGAGTCTAAAGTACCCTCCTGGATGTAAGACTACATAAACTATAAAAAGTGGTGGAAAAACCACCACTTTCCACAGACGTCAGACTTCCTACAAACAGTACTACCCTAAAAACAATCTAAATGGAAGTGAAAGGTTGGAAGTGAAAGGTTGTCTGAGCAATGGTCATCAACCATGTCTCTTCCTTACTCTGACGAAGAATGGCAAAAGGGAAACGTACAAATTATGAAGAAATGCAGTTTCTAGATAGCTAAACCCACAGCCCCCTGAGCCATCTCAGAGAGACTCACTGCACGACCCACCTCTTTCTCTCCCCTTAGAGACTCTCAGCTTTGGCCTGCTTGCCCCCCTTCTTTCCAGGTGCTACCACCTACCCCGGTCTAGGGCTCTGCTCCCCTCAGGACTCCTTACAGAGGAGCCTGCCCTATTTCACCCTTTACCCAAGCTTCCCTGTCTCTGAAACAAACCAACCCTCCTGAATACTTTGGAGATTCATCAGAAATGACTCCTAATAAACAGGTATGGTGGTAAAAAATCATGGCACACCATGATTAGAGATTCAAGAAAGCTCTTCAATGGGAAATTAAGATCCTAGCTGAAATGTAGGTAGTACTGGGACTCCTCAATGTGAAACAGATGGGTCTGAACAGCTTTAGGGTCCTAAAGCTCCTCAGCTGATTCTGATGTCGAGCCACAGCCGGGCACTGCTGTCCCAGACCCTCAGTTTTCTGTCCTTCATGCACTAAGTGTATTCAAGATTCCAACACCTTCTGCAGGGAGGACCTCAGGTTCCCCAGCCATTCAGATGCTAGGCTATCTGGTTAGGAAAGAAGAGCAGGTGTGACTTTGCCAACCTCTGGAGTCCAGAACCTGGCACAGAAAGGGTCAGTTTCAGGCACGTAAAAAATTCACTCATGTGAATTCATAGCATACCCCAGGCTATGAAAAGAGAAGCTGAAGTATGTGCTAGCCACACTGAAATGCTTAGGGTACCTGGTAGATAATGATATTCATGTGGTTTTGTAGAAAATTCCTTATGAATGATCTCCCAAATATGCAAGATAAATTAGAATTAACTTCCTTGCTTACAGCTTGTATCAATTAAAATCTAAGTGGTAGCGTTTGCTATGACAAAGACCTGCATATACATTTTTTGTTGAATAACTTTTCCATGACTGTTTTCAAATTCATGGTACATTATTTTAAATTGAGAAACAACAAAGAAAATATTTCGCAGTATCTTCTGACTGTGGGAAAACCTTAAAATCACATTGCCATTTTCTGTAAGCTAGAGTTGTGTCTCACAAACTCAAACATTTGAACACCTTGTATAAAGTATTTACTGCGCACTGATCTCTCACTAACACACGATGCTCTGCAGAGTAGGATTCAGATACAAAGGTGATCAATGTTGGCTACTTTCCAAAAACATATTTCCATAACATCATCCTGATGCTCTAAAATTAAACTCCACTCCTCTTTAGCCTTTTAGCCACAACAAGCGGAATCATATCAAAAGTATCTGCTTTGGGGTTTCATTTAAACATTAAGCACAGGGCACTTGGGTGGCTCAGTCAGTTAAGTGTCTGCCTTTGGCCCAGGGTCCTGGGATCGAGTCCCACATCCGGCTCCCTGCTCAGCAGGAAGTCTGCTCCCCCCTCTCCATCTGTCCCTCCTCCCCGCTCGTGCTCTCTCTCTCGCTCACCCTCTCAAATGAATGAATGAATAAATAAATAAAGTCTTAAAAAAAAACATTAAGCGCAATAAAACCAACCATTTTAATGGCTCAAGAAACAAGAAAGCCACAAAATCCAATAACTTACGCACTGGAGGGTTATTATGCTGGTGAAGTCACTTTCACTCTGGGAAAGACAAGACGTTTTCCCATGTGCTAGAACAGAAAATCATGGCACATGCCTACCAGAGGACAATCTGAGAGAGAAAATGTTTACACAGAGGGACAGTTTCAACACATGTATGCATACCTTGTCATAAACACTCTTGTCACTCACGGGTACACGCCTTCTCTAAGTCAGAAGATCCTAACGGCTAGAGAAGCCACACACACACACCACTTTCCCGGCTATCGTACCCACTCCTATCTTTGATTATTGAATTAAAAACAAACCTTAAGATCTGACCTTTACTATTTTTTAAGTAGCTCTGTATTAAAAATATTTATTCAGTCTATCTTTTAGTAACTATCCATATCTAAGAGCCACTAGTGTCCACAGGGAAGTATGAGCACACCTAACATAAGCCAAATGGGAAGGTACACAGTAGCGAGCATTAAGTACTGCACTAGGACCCAGAGACCCGAGTCTGAATCCTCGTGAAACCACTCACTGAGCTAAGCCTCAGCTGGGCCACCCATACTTAAAGACAGTAAATCTTGGCCTGCCTAAACAGTGTTGTTGAAGGAATATATCAATAAGATAACACATTTGCAAATGATCTTAAACTAAAAACGTGAAGCATCATTCAGCAGCTCTTCTAGTTAGAAACCACTAGGACACCCCAAAACAGGTCAAACAGTGTTGTGTTTACTCATCTTTTAGGTCTTGCCACTTCCTCCTTTCTTCCTTCCCTCCCTTTCTTCCTTCATTTTACAGATACTCACCAGGCTTCCGCCACAGACCAGATACAGTTCCAGACTTGCCCTGGCCATTACCATAAGCGGTAGAAACGTGTAGCTATTAGGCATTCAAAATGGCGCTAGTGCAAATTGAGACACGCTATAAACGTAAAATACACACTGGATTTTGAAGACGTAGTGTGAACAAAAGAAAATAAAACATCTCAATAATTTTTTATACAGATTACACGTTGAGTAGATAATATTTTGGATAGTAGGTTAAACATATGTACTATTCAAATTAATTTCTTGTTTTTCTTTGTACTTTATTTTAACATGGCAACTAGAAGTTCCAAAATTTTAAAATACATGGAGTTCGCATTATATTTCTATTTGACAATGCTATTCTAGACCCTGGGGATATTTCAGGGAACAAAACCATGAAGCTTATGTTTCAACATCTGTGGCCCTAAGATTTTCAGTAATCAGTAGAAAAGGAAAACTAAAACCAGCAACTGTGTGTAGAGAGGACCCTGGGATGGAGGCCGTACACACGAGAGACAGACCTTCCCTCACGAGAGACAGACCTTCCCTCTGGCCCTTCCTTCTGCCCATGGTAGGGCCCATGGTCCCCAGAATAATCAGGCAGTGCCATGGTGAGCTATGACCTCAACCATCTTGGAGAAGACTGTCACATCCCAGTTCAGCACTCCCAAGAACACAACCACTATCCATCCAACCTTAGCGGGGGCTCGTGCCTCAAAAGCACTTTTTTTTTTTTTAAAAGATTTTATTTATTTGAAAGAGAGATAACCAGCGAGAGAGGGAACACAGCAGGGGAGTGGGAGAGGAAGAAGCAGGCTCCCAGTGGAGGAGCCCGATGTGGCTCGATCCCATAACGCCGGGATCACGCCCTGAGCCGAAGGCAGACGCTTAACGACTGCGCTACCCAGGCGCCCCTCTGAGAAGCACTTTTAACAGGTTTCCGATGGTAGGCAGGAAGAGGTTCTTAACAAAGACACCCTTGTCTGGATTCCAACACTCTCCTTTATTATGAGAGTTCGTCATCACCTCCTCTCCACGGGCCCGATGAACCACACCTCTCCCACACACTGTCAGCTCCCCACATCACAGCCACCATCCTTCCGGATAAAGGGCAAGAGGCTGAATTCAACAGCACAAGTCATAACCACAATCTCAAGGTCCCTACTGGTCCACGGCAGTCAAAAAACTCGAGTCAGGCTGACCACATGCCAGCTAAATGTGAAGTTACTTGTTTTAAGATTTTAAGGACTGTCTGGAGGGTGAGCTGTTTAATTTAGTCCAAATGGGCCTATTTTTTAGAAGCACTTTTCCTACCAAAAAGGCATCATGAGTGTTTCAATTTCGTATTCTATGTGTTAGGAACTTACCTTAAATTCAAACCACAACATGGCAAATGTTTTGCTAGCCCATCCAAATTTCTGGCAGATTATAAAGAAAATCAGGGCCTTCAAGAGATTCTCTATGCTATAAAATGATCTAGTGGGTGTAGCAGGAAGCCGAGGCTCAGGTGTCAAGGCGGGTAGTATTCTTTCGTAATTGACCCCATCTATGTCCTCTGCTCATGCTGTTCTCTCCGCCAGCGTGCCCTGTCCCCTCCGTCAACTTAAAGGTTACACCTCCATGAGGGCCCAGCCCAGAGCCTGGCCCTCCCAGAAATTGTCCCCAGCAACCCCAAACCGAATAATCTCTCTCCTCCCTTCTCAGAGGAACCCAGTCAACCAAAACATTATATCATCTATTTATCTCTTCTCTGGGTATTCAAACACCTGTAACTCAGAAGGAAAGCAATTTAAAAAGTGAGTATGATATCTGAAAATTCATTACTCTCCCTTTCAGTCAGCTGGGATTTATCTGAGCCTTATTCAGAAACAAAGATGAACCTAAGGCCAGGGATACAAAAAGGATACACAATCCCAGTACTCACATAATTCAGTCTAGCTGAGAAAAAAAGTAAACAATGATCCTACCACCTAATGAACATTGTATTAAAGGTGCTGGCAAAGCACCATGGGAGCCCCCAGGAGGGCTCTCCTTCCTGGGTGACTGAGGAAAGCCTCTCACGAGGAGGTGATATATAAGCCAAAAATTGAGAACGGAGTAGACGTTGACAAGGTAACACGGGAAAGGCTTTTCAAAGGCCATAAAGTATGGCACATTAAAAGAAATGAGAGGATGTGTTTAAACTGCTATATAGAATCACCAAAAAACAAAAAAACCAGTCTTCCAATATGTTAAATTATTCATGTGGGCATTTGAAGCTCTATATACAGCCCCAATCCACCTTTTCTACATTTCTCGTAGTAGAACATAGCAAGCAAGGACGGGCTCTCCGGAACCAGCCTGGGGTCAAATTCTACGACCTGTGTAGCCTTCCACAAGTTTCTTAACCTATCTGTACCTCAGCTTCTTCACCTGTCACATGGGGATGACAATCTGCCTACCTCACAGGGTCGTTCTGCTATTGTTATGAGAAAATAAATTAAAACAAACAGTAATTATCACAAATTAGGCATTCAATAAATGCTTGTATTGGTATCATTATGACTATCACTATTTACTTTCCCATGCTAGACAAAGTAACATATCTGAAGTTCTTGTCCCCAACAGTGGCCCATGCCTCAATATGAAGACCTCTTCCTACGTCTAAATCCCACCCAGCAAGACACAGCTTAAATTCCACTACCTGCATGAAGCTTCCCTGAGCCTGCTCACCCCACCATTAGGGAAATGAGTGTCCCTCTCTCTCCTCTGAACTCCCAAAGCAGTCTGCAGGTCTCTCTTGGGGCACTCTTCACTCCCCTGCCATTATCCGCACATCTGATTCCCTACAGGCCTACAGCTCTTTACAAGCAGGGCCTACACCTTCCCAATCTTTGCTTCCCCAGAGAACTGAGAGGCCTTTCCACATATGGGCACTCAGAGTTTGCTGTTGAACAAATTAAAATACTCTCCCCTTTAATTAAGTCAAGAACAGACTAGAGCTTTTAAAATTGCTGTATCATCTACCAAGCTATTCTTCCTAATAAAAACTCTTCCCCAGAGAGAAACTCAGTTCAATTTTACATAGCTTCTTCGTAAAGGACTCTTAAGAAAAGTCAATAATAAGATGTTGTTCAAGTGACAGACAACAGACAAAATGGAGTAAAAACAGTAAAAACTGCAGGGTAAAACAATCTCTCTCCTTTCCCCATTCTCTGAACAGGTTCTAATGTAAATTTGTTTAGGCTATTATTGCTTTTCTGTTCAATATTTACAAAAGATAGGACAAAGTTTCGACAGTGATGCCATTTTCATTGTTATACAGATTCTGAAGCCTATTCTGTCTGGTTTTACCACTTTTTACCAACCATGTAAAGGAAGGCTAGCCTGGAACCACCCAGACCACTTGGCTTACACAATTACAGTGTCAATACCAAAGTACACAGGACTCTTACCTTTGGAGCCCCTGTCCTTAGTGAAAGTACACTGGAAAACCAGAATCACCACTCTTCTCCAAAACCTACCTAACTCAAAACATAGTTATTGCTAAGTACAACTTGATTAAAGTCCTAAACTTCAATTAGCAGAGAAAAAGTTAACTAGTATTGGCTCTCTCATACAATAAAGATATTTTGACATTCAAGCAATTCAAAGATAGTCTTCATTTATTATGCCGTATTGGTGACTTTTCTAAAAGAAAAGCCTTTATTAAAAAATATGGTTGAAGCAAAAAAAAAAACAAAACCAGGGAGAAAATAGAATGAAGCAGAGCTCAAGTGGTACTTCCCTGTCTTTTAAAAAATATACGCAATTATGTTCCATAGTATCCCACTGGATTCAAAATGAAGGAATTAGGCAAATAGGAGTGAGGTTATCAACCCAGAAACACATTCAGAGACAAGGGTACCAAGAGTGTACAACCTGACCAGCACACAAATACATCAGAAATCCACAAAATCATCACATTACAGTTCCCCACAAAGTAACGAAGCAGGATTGTTCAATTCAATAATAATGTTACCTTATAACGAAGAATATTTTAAATATTTCTAGGGCCAAAAAGATCGTGAGCAAAGGCAATACAGAAGAATAGCTTCTAAAACCAATATCCACACGATTTTTCAAGCACTTCCTTTACACCTATGTCAACAGATGTACAAGTTCATAGCTATATGACTCTAATTTTTATTTTTAAAAAACACCATTTCTAATGTATTGACCACCATTATCCCAAAATTGACAAAATCACTACAAATTTACCATTTCCTCTATAATCAAGTGCTTCTAAATACACTCGACAAGAGCAGAGGGGAGGAGAGGATTCCAAACTCATTAAGTAAGTGACACGCCAATAAATGCTTTATACTTTGTCCAAATATCAACCGTGTTATGGTAAAAGCTAGTTATTAATATCTTTTTTTTCCAGTTCTCCCCATTAAAAGTGGGAAAACTTCCATTTTTCTCACATCTGGAACATGTTTTAAGAGGCTTATGTGAGCAGCATATAAATGCCGCTAAGCCACTAGGAGTCAGATCTTTGGTCTTCAAATGCCATGGACCTTATGTTCAAATATGACCATAACCAGGAGAGTATTATGGTGATTAAGAGATCAGACATGGCTGGATTTAAAAGCACTGTGAAACAGCCATATTGTCCATACCCTAATTGAGATCACTGCCTTGCTTCCCAAGGCTAACAGCTATGCCTCTCGATCAATGCCTCCTGTTCCTGATATTGCTCTAGATTTTATATTTGTTCTTCCCTTCCTTCCAAAAAAACTTAAAGGACCTATATCCTATTCCCTTAAGGTCCCATTCTCCACGTAAACTATATTGACCTGGAATGCCAGAGGCAGATGATATCTCAACATATAACTTCTACAGTGATAACACCAACACTTCACAGGAGTCTTTAGAAAGCACCCCAAAATTCCAAGTCAAACATGGAGCAATTTAGAGGCCTGTAAGTTCATGAGCATCCTTTAAATAACAACACTTTGCAATAACAGCATTGAGAGAGCTGTCTGTTCTACCTTCAGGCTGGACTAGAACCAGGCTAAGAAAGTGTTATGAAATGAGCATTATTTCGCAAAGCACAGGACAAGTTTTCCACTATGAAGAATATTATACTAAAAGCTATTTGCAAGAACCATTCAATTACCAAAAGCATAAATACAAATAGTTTAGTTCCTGACTCTCCAAGACCACATTACTCAATACACTGCCTTACACAGATGCACCACTTCATAATTTTTTAAGGACTTTCTGTCTTTTATCTTACAAGTAAGGTACCCTTAAAAAGACTGTGACATTTATATTTCCCATTCATAGGTGAAGAAAGGCAGTGTATTCAAACGACTTGCCCAAATCAAACAATAACTCAGTGACTTTTGAATTCTAGGTCAAGGAAGCATCTATTTTATATAATAGGCATACTGTGTTCATTTCCAAAAAGAAGGCACTCAAAAGAATACAGCAAAAATTGGGGTACCTGAGTAGCTCAGTTAGTTAAGCACATGACTCTTGATTTCCGCTCGGGTCATGATCTCAGAGTCATGAGATTAATCCCCACATTGGGCTCCACACTCGGCACGGACTCTGCCTGTCCCTCTCCCTCTGCTTGTCCCTCTGCCTCTGCTCCTCCCACCATGCTCTTCTTTCTCTCTCTCTCTCAAATAAATAAAATCTTAAAAAATAATAATATGGCAACAATTAATAAATTCTCAAAATTCAAAGGGTAATCAATCATTTATAACATGTTATACAATTGTTAGACCCCTCCAACAAAAAAAATGACAGTACTAGGAAAACTATAAAATGGAAAACGTATAAATTGCTGCTCAATGTCTACCAAACCAAACACAAAGAAAGTAGCCACCACTAACACTTTCTAATGTAAATGAAATCCACAGCAGGAAATACACTAGTTTTCAAATCACTGAAATATAACAGACCCCCCCACACATACACACACTTTCTTCTTGTCCATACATTGCAAGAAGTAACACTGAATTAGGGTTTTACCGACTAAAGACCAATTTAACAGTAATATATGTCAACTAAAAAGCTTCATGTAAATAAACTAGAAAGTAGATGGATGAAAGAATAGGACAAAAGTAGATGACTGAATATATGCTTACTTCCATTACCTCCAGAAAAGACAATAAATAAAAGAAAAATGGGATTAGAGACAAAAGAATATTAGAGATGTCTACAAAATTCCAAAAGATGAGAAACCAGTACATAACTGGAAACTGAGCAGACCGGAGAAAGATAAAACCTAACTGCCAAAGACAGGAGTGAAGAGGCCACCAGGAAGAATATCTAACTAAAATAAAAGGTCTGCTCATGATTCAGAATTCCAGAAAGGCTAAGAAACTGAAGGGGTGAGGCTGAAAACAAAAGGAATTGGATTTGAGGGTCCGCATAGAGGACCAATTCCCTAACCCAACAACTGAGCAGTTAACTAATAAGAATGAGAACAGGGTTTATTCTGCATACAACTAATGAGAGGGTTTGGCCAGGCGTGACTGAAGGTAGGAATGAGTCTCTGCACTGAAAACCTGAGGCATCAAGTTAATAGTAGAAAGCTGGCCCCTTCAGACTCAGACTGGAAGACTTCTCTAGAAAAAATGACCAATTTGAAGGAAAAGACAAACTGGTACCTGGGACTCCCAATGAAACAGCAGGACCCAAGCTCATCATCCAGAGCAGAACCCCAGACACTAACCCCACCATGCACGCTGAGTTTCTAACCAACTTTTAAGACAAAGAGCATGACCAGAGAAAAAAGAACATTATAATTATAGTTATAGGAACAATTTATCATGAAGATATAACAATTACAAATGTATATGTATCTCAAAATAGAAGCAAAAATAGAAATAAGGAAAGAAAACAACAATGACATGATTATAGTAAGAGATGTTCACACTCCATCTCAGTAATTGATAAAATTAGACACAAAAAAAAAAAATCAGGAAAGACACAAAAGGTCTGAACAACGCAATCAACCACCTTGACCTAAATGACATTCGTAGACAATCTAAAACTGAAGAATATACATTCCCTTCAAACAAACGCACATGGCACATTACCAAGAGAGACCATATGGTGTGCTATAAAGTAAGTCTCAATAAATGTAAAAGGATTGTAATCACACAAAGTATATTTTCTGACAACACAGAATTAAATTAGAAATCAGTAACAATAAGATCTCTAGGAAAATTCCAAATGTATGAAAACTTAACAACATACCTCTAAATAGTTCATGGATCAAAGATAAAATCAAAAAGGAAATTAGGAAATATTTTTAACCAAATAGCAGCAAAAATAAAACATACCAAAATTTGTGGGATGCAGCTAAAACAGTAATTAAAGGGAAAATTTAAACTTTAAAATGTTTAATATAAGAAAATAAAAAGATCTGCCACCATGACCCTAAGGTTCTCCCTTCAGAAATCGTAAAGAACAGAGCAAACTAAACCTAAAATCAAAGGAAGAAAATAATAAAGAGCAGAAGTCAATGAAGTAGAAAACACAGGGACACCAGAAAAAATTAATAAGACCAAAGGCACATCTTTAAAACAACTGTCAAAACTGACAGACTTCTAGTTAGATCAAAAATAAGAGACAAAAGACAAAGCACAAGTACCAGAAATGGAAAAAACATATACCACCAGAGAGCTTATAAAATTTAAAAAGATAAGAAGAGAGTATAATGTGTAACTTTATGCCAACAAACAGCACAACCTACATAATATGGACAAATTTCTTAAAAAACAGAACCTATCAAAACTGGCACAAGATGAAACAGAAAATCTAAGTAGCTCTTCACCTTCTAAAGATAGTAAATCTGTTATCAAAAATATTTCAAAAAAAAAAAAAAGAACAACTCCAGATGATTTCACTGGTAGATTCTATCAAGCATTCAAGAAGGAAATTAAACTTTTTCAGAAAATAAAGGATCACCTCTCAACCATTTTATAAGATTACCTTAATGCTAATACTAAAGGCTAATACTAACCTGACAAAAACATTACAAAAAATGAAAATAACAGAGCTGTATCCCTCATGAATATCTTTAACAAAATTTTTAGCAATTCAAATCCTGTAATATATTAAAAGGTATATTATGAGTAAGGACAGTTTATCCCAACAATTGGTAAACATTTGAAAATCAATCAACATACAGACTAAAGGAGAAAAATCTTAGGATCAGAAATAGATGCAGAAAAGGTATTTGACAAAATCCAACAGCCATTTATGATAATACTCCCCACACAGCAGGAAGAGTTAGAGAACTTCCTCAAACAAATGAAGAACAAATGCGGAAAAATACCAAAGGCAACATCACACTCAAAGGTGAAAAACTGATTTGTTTTCCCGAGACGAAGAATAGGCAAGATGTCTCTACTTACCACATTTTAAACAATACTAACAGGAGGTCCTAGCCATTCAGAAAGGCAAGAAAAAGAAAACGGAGAATGATCTGAAAGGAAGAAGTAAACCTTCTTATCTGCAAATCATATGATCGTTTACATACAAAAGAACTAATAAATGAATTTAGCAAGACTGCAAGATACAAAGTTGATGCAAAAATAAAGAGTTTTTTCTTACATATTAGCAACAAATGATTAGACAATAAAGCTTTTTTTAATCCCACTCTTGGGCATATGAATATTGGGGTGTATGTGTATGTACACCCACCAAAATGAGAGAATCGACAGAGATGACAACATAAAATCTAAAAAACAGAAGAGCAATCACAAAAAAAAAAAACAACCAAGGGACCTCCCCCCACCCCAAGATGGTAATAAAAACAAGTCCCAAAATGGCAGCTCTGTGGAGGCTGGACAGCAAGCCATTCACCAACATGACATAGAACTCTGGGATGGACAACACCGAGAAAAACTGGAACTGATAGACACCCTAATATGTTTTACCATTTGAGTCTTTATAGTCCTATCAGAATGTTTAGAGCAACATTATTGATCAATAGAAAGCTAAGCCAATTAAAAACAAAGTAACCGCTATCTCTAAGTTAGAGAAAGAGCGAGTGACCATTGAATAATCTGTGGGCATAGGCAGCAATATTCAAATGATAATACTATAAATATTAAATGATAGCTTGACCAAAAATTAGATAATATTATCACTGGGGGTGGGGTGCCCAGTTGGCTCAGTCAGTATAGCATGTGACTCTTGGTCTCGGGGTGGTGAATTCAAGCCCACATTGGGTATGAGCCTTATACTTAAAATAAAAATTTAAAAAAAAATTTTTTTTTAATTATCATTGGGAGGATGGGGGAAAAAAAGACAGGAAGTTAAATCCTCATCTTCTGCAGGAAACAGTCAAAAGATAATGCTTAGAGTTGAAAATCCAAGCCCTAGCAGTAAAAATAAGTTATTTAAACATATGGCAGTAAATGCCAGAAGAAACAGCTAAAAAAGAAAACCTGAAAATGGCTGCTTCTGAAGACCAACAGGTGGAGCACAGGATTTTTTCAAGTCTGAATTACAATTTTACTTACTATTTAAACCAGGGATATTATTACTTTGCTAAAAAATAAAATAAGTTAAAAAAACAAATAAATATTTCAAATAAAAATCTATTGTGTCAACCTTGGGGCCTCTGTCAAGGAAATATTTTTAACTGGATTTGGTGCCTCTAAGCAAGTTTCAGACAAAATCAGTTTGAATAAAATACATGAAATGTATATAAACAATCACAAAAATTAAAACACCTACTTTTAGAAAAACAAGTAGTTCAATAAAAACATAATTTAGCAAAAATTAAGACTCAGAAACACTAGGGCCCATATCAAATATATCCAATTTCCTGATAAGTACTGTAAATGGTAATTGAGGAAGTAAAATATTTTTTTCAAAAATACTCACATCAGCCTCAGAGAATATACAGTATGCTACCCACTGTAGCAGGCAACTTGATTTCTGATGCTCGGCTGCCCACCGTAACATGGAGTATTTTCCAATACTACCTAACAGCTCCACAGCCCAGTTCCTCAAATTCATACAGAGATGCCCTCAACGGGCCATCACCAGTCATTTCCAACAGAATAACTCTAAACTCCACCCCATCCAATCTCTAGATGGTGAATTACTTCTGCAGGTATGTTTTGCAAAACAGCTTTCAAGTCACAAAAATACCAGGAAGGGAGGGAAGAAAGAAAGGAGAAAATAATGACAAAATTTTGAGAAACATATACATTTTTAAAACACTTGTAACATTTTAACTCATTCCTTTAGATGTTAGGTGGGAGGCTTTCTGAACCACTTGAAATACTATTCATAGTTCCATCTAATCAGAAACATTCCAATTAAATGAGTGATATTGATGTAATTATCTGAGAAAACACTCAGGGGAACTCTACAGATGGCTTCGACAGGAGGCTCCATCCTGTGGGGCAAGTTCTCACTGAGGATGGATGAGGCCCGTGTACTCATTCCTGTGTTTGTCGAGTGTAATCTGTGATTATGCAATTGAACATTACAGCCACCTCAGGCCATTCTGTGTTTAAAGAGACGTGTTTATGGCCATATCCTGCCAAACGACCATAATACCACTTAACCTCAGTTTAACCACTGCCTGAATAAACTTGTTAGGATTACACTGAGATACAGATGCAAAACAAATAATGGGCCAAGAAATGTGATGTCCACATACTGAAGGGGGGGGGTCCTTACATAACACCCCTTAGTCACCACGGCAAAATGTACTTGAGAATTTACATTCTAAAAGCTGAAAATTTAAATAGAGAACAGGGATAAAAATAACAAATGCCAAATTCCAAAAAGAAATGAATTCCTCTGAAGGGTGGGGTGTGTCATCTCAGAAAGCAGCCCCAAATACAATGTTGTTTCTGGATCTACCCGAGCAAATCAGTAAATCTACAAATAAGAGGAAAAAATGAATCTGAGCACATTTTTACAATGTGCTGTACAGAGCAGACTGCACTAGGTCACTGACTGGAATCTCCCACCCCATCGACTGCCCCCCAATTGCTTCCTATGACGGAAGGCCACTCTGGGTGCTGCACTCACTCGGAGCGAACAAACCCACACAGGAAGGTGAACCGGTACACCCATTCTCTGCCAGCCAATTATCTAATGGGTACTGGCCAAAAATCTTTCTTTTTCAACATGCTTATAAATTAAAAACCAGGAATGAGACAATACAATGATGTCTGAAGTGTGCTTTACTTGTGTTCTTACTTCTCAATAGAGTTCAATCTGTAAGGCTAAAAGTCCAGCAAAAGATCTACTTCAACCATCCAGCCACCATATTTTAAGGCTTAAAAGGGAGGGATGCTCTAAGGAGACGGAGTAAGGGTGAAGAAGCTGACGCCCACCATCACAGGTACTCCAGCCTACGCACTCAGACCTCGGCTTTATTTTACCATTCAAGTGAAAAGTGACATAAGAGAACACAAACAATACGGGAAACCGTATCTTCGATAAAACTCCATCTCTAATGATCATTATTGAGAAATAATTACCCACAGCCACTTAAAATACTCACAACTATACCTATAATAAAATCGTAAGAATATGTATTTCAACGTCCTTAAAAAACTTAGAGGCTGGGGCGCCTGGGTGGCTCAGTCAGTTAAGTGGCAACTCTTGATTTTGGCTCAGGTCATGATCTGAGTCACGTAGGGGCTTAAGATTCTCTTTCTCCCCCTCTCCCTTTGCCCCCCGCCTCTGTCTCATTCTCTCCCTCTCTAAAATAATAATAATAATAATAATAATTAACTAATAAAATTTAAAAACTTTGAGGCTGTATTCCTGTACTTTCTTCAACAGAGATAGACTATTTTAATCTTTCATTTGTCATGAATGAACAAACCGTTCCGGTTATTACTCAAGGCAAGGGGAGGCATTACTAGAATTACATTTCGCAATTCATCTACATTACCAACGACAAATGTTCTCCCAAGTATTTCTTACTCACACTACTATAATTTAGGACCGGCGCCTGATGAAGTACAGAGTGAACTATTAGCCCAATATTATGTTACCATTGAGGAAACAACATTCATGTACGAAGTTATCCTGTTAGTTAATTAACAGAATTCAACATCAACTCCCCATTTAGTGGTCTCTTTCACTCCAAAATACCACTATTCAATAAACATTTGTTTTTATTATATTATGATACTGCTTTTATTATAAATACTTTCTACAAAATGGATACTAGGAAGCATGGACTATTTCTGCAAAGGTTAAAGTATTACTAGTACTAAAAAGCAAAATATGCAAATACAAGTAATTTACAAAGTAAGCTGTGATGTCATTAGGTAAAAGTACCATCTCTGATTCTGTGAATTCCTGGCAGACTGTTCAGCATCATAAGTGGAAGCAGGATCTTTGAATCCTAGACCCATTACTAGCCTTGGGCAAGTGATCTGACCTCTCTGATCCTCCATTTCTGAATGTTTAACCTGGAGAACATTACCAATTTCACTGGATCACTGAGAGGAAGAAATGGGACCATGTATATAATGAGCTCCCAGCACAGGGCCCGGCATAAGCAAGTCCTGGCCATCTCGCTGCATTGCTGTTTTAGTCAAGAGAAAAGTATGAGCAATCACACCTAAAGGAGTTAAGAAATATACATACTAGTCTTTAAAAGTCTATCCAAATAGTGAAATGATAATACCACAAAAATAAACTAAATTTACAAAGATCATATGAAAAAATTCTCCAAGGTCCAGTATAGTTTTACCACAATTTTTTTAAAAGTCTAAGTTGTATCCTGACTTGAGTAGAAAATGTCTGAGATTTCATTCATGAGACATTTATTACTCCATCTCCTAGTGTCTCTAAAACAGAATAAATGTTTTAATAAAAATTAACTAATGGTTTAATAAGAGCTAAGAATGTTCATTAGCATTTTTTATAGAAGAAAAATACTGGAAACAGGCTAAGTCCACCAATACGGAAATATATGAAAAAATTACGCAGCTATAACAAAAATGGGAGGGGGGTTTATGTATACTAATAATGGAAAGATAGAAGACATGTTGTCAAATTAAAAAAAAACATACAAAATACATAAAATAAGACTCTACGTTCATACACCCAAAGGAAAAAGTATGTCACATGCACATATTTATGGACTTAAATTCATATACAAAGGATCAAAACTATGCAACCAATGGTGACCTCTTGGTTTTACTCTGCATAAATCTGTTATTTCACTATTTTCATGAGACCACCCTTATATGTTACTTGTGTAATTTATGAACCTCAAGAAAGGTTAGCAAATAAATACATGAGGCTAAAATCAAGTAAAAATACATTTTAAAAAGCACTTTATCCAGTACGTTTACAAAAGGATTTTGCAATTCTTTAAATAAATCCTTTAAAATCCTTTAACAGGGGTGTCTGTTAAGCATGTAACTCCTGATTTCGACTCAGGTCTTGATCTCAGGGTCATGACTTCAACCCCATGCTGGGCTCAAGGAGCCACCTTAAAAAAAATCTTTTAACATAGTATCTAATTGAATCCCCACAATAAGCTTCTAGGATTTAAGGCAGTATTCTTATTTTAAAAGTGAGAACAGGGGCGCCCGGGTGGCTCAGTCATTAAGCATCTGCCTTCGGCTCAGGGCATGATCCTGGCGTTCTGGGATCAAGCCCCGCATCAGGCTCCTTGGCTGGGAGCCTGCTTCTTCCTCTCCCACTCCCCCTGCTTGTGTTCCCTCTCTCGCTGGCTGTCTCTCTTTGTCAAATAAATAAATAAAATCTTTAAAAAAAAAAAAAGTGAGAATAGACTCAAGTATTTATTAACCCACAGTTAATAAATGCAGAGTCCAGGGGTGCCTGGGTGGCACAGCGGTTAAGCGTCTGCCTTCGGCTCAGGGCGTGATCCTGGCATTATGGGATCGAGCCCCACATCAGGCTCTTCTGCTATGAGCCTGCTTCTTCCTCTCCCACTCCCCCTACTTGTGTTCTCTCTCTCGCTGGCTGTCTCTATCTCTGTCGAAAAAATAAAATAAAATCTTTAAAAAAATAAATAAATAAATAAATAAATAAATGCACAGTCCAGCAGGAACATACTCCCCTTGACCCTAAATTCAGTGTTCTGGTCTTCACACTCCAGTACCTCCACAGATTGAAAATGCAGCAATGCAGTCATCTAAAAGACTCTCTAAATCTCTATCGTGCTTGTATTCACGTGACAGTCTGGAGCGTGGAGGAAAAGACATTCCAGTAGGAGTCAAGGATCAGGGTTCCAGTCTCAACGACATCATCACTGAGACTTCATGGTAAATCACACTCCATAACAATGATTCTAAGGGAGACGCACATCAGCGTCAGCAGTGATGTTTTTAAATAATCCTAATAATAATACTAATACTCAAGCCTGATCTCCAGAGATTAGGACTTAATCTGGGTTGTTAGTAGGTTTATTAAAAGCTTCCCAGGTTATTCTAAGGCACAAGCTTGGTCAAGACCATAGGTATCCTTTTCCAATAAAAATAAAAATAAAAGATACTAAAAATCACTTGTGCCATATACACTCTGCAGAGCTGAAACGAGGGACGCATGTTATATGGGAAAGTCTCCTATAAGCAACAAAACACCTCACAAATGTAAAGTTATTATTATTCATTCATTCAAACATGTACCACATCTTCCATGTGGCGGGCATGTACTTGGGACAGAGAGAGAAGGCATCACCACCCTGCAGAAGCCAGGGTGCTACCACATCCCCAGTAACTGCTGAGCTGTGGGGAAAGGCACGGCAGAGGCACAAAGGTGGTGGTGATCAGCCCAGTCTTGAGGTCCAGCCTTGGGTGATGGTGGGACGAGGGCTTAGAAAGGCCTGCAGAGGGGCGCCTGGGTGGCTCAATCAGTCAAGCAAATGACTCTTGATTTCGGCTCAGGTCATGATCTCAGGGTCGTGAGATCAAGCCCCATTTGGGGCTACGCAGTCAATGTGGAGTCTGCTTGAGATTCTCTCTCTCTCTGCCCCTCCCCATCCTGCTCTTTCTCTCTCTCAAATAATAAATAAATCTTTACAAAGGAAAAAAAAAAGAAAGGCCTACAGAAAGGAGACCCTTGAACTAGACCCTGGCATTTTAACCAGAGGGCACGTCACAGGCAGGCAAGTACTTCAAGATGGAGAGGCCCTCAGAGAAAGGGCTCAGGAGGTCTGTGAGGTAAAAACTATTTTAATATTCGTGCTACGACACATCACCACCAAAACCTAGGAACAACCCAAATGTTCTCCAATTGGTAAAGGGACAAACTGCAGTATATTCGTACACTGGAGTAAGACTCAGCAATTTAAAAAAAAAAATTAGCGATACACACAACACGGATGAATCTCAAATGCGTTATGTTAAACGCAAGAAGCCAGATTCGAAAGGCTATGACTGTATAATTCTATTTATATGACATTTGGAAAAAAGCACAACCACAGGACAGAGAAAAGGTCAGAGGGTGCTAAGGCTAAGGGCAGGCGAATATTTTGGGGTGATGGAAATGTTCTATATCTACACTGCTTTAACACAACCACATGCATTTGTCAAAACCCAGAGAAGAATTGTACACTAAAAAGGGTGGTTGCACTATATACAAGTTACACCTCAATAAATCTAACTTGCAAAAATAATACTATGCTATTCGCCTTTTCCTTCTCTTTCTCTCTTAAATGTACACGGTTTGCCAGAAGCTCATGACTAATGATGTCATCACCCTCCAGCCAAGGGAATGCAAGCTTATATATTCTTATGTTCTGAATTTTTCTCCATTTCAATGCAGTAAATAGTGATAGATCAAATCAACATAAACACAGAGCTCTCTTGGGCTTCAACACTTTTAACACCAGGGTTTCTGAGACCCAAAAGTTTGACAACCACTGCCCTAGGTGATGGGGAAGCCCAGAAGAATCCTAAGCAGACGGTAAAAGCATCTAACCCCACAGGGAAGGGCCTGCAGGGAGATGAGTAAAGAGTTACTACGAGGGCGCCTGGATGGCTCAGTCAGTTAAGCCCCGGACTCATGTTTTCTGCTCAGGTTGCGATCTCAGGGCCTTGAGATAGAGCCCCGTATTGGGCTCCCTGCTCAGCGCGGAGCCTCCTTAAAAGACTCTCTCCCTCTCACTCTGCCCCTCCCCCCATAAATAAAAATAAATCTTCAAAAAACAAAGAGTTACAGCAGAGGTCTGACTAAGGCTGATCCCAGGAAGAACTGGAAAGAAATTATGTCCACACACCATCTGCAGCTTGTTACAAGCCCCGAGCCAGCTTCTCTCTACTGAGTTCTCTCTGTTGGTATGTTAATGCTTTGCAAACAAATTTCTGTCAACTGGTAATACAATTAGGAGATGAAACTGGTACAAGAGCCATCCTACAATGCGTTGCTGATACGTGATTTTTGGATTACTCCCCTTCAAACGATGCCAATAATTTAAAGTTGAGTTTTAGATATTTTAAACTTGAAAAATAACCACCCTAAAGATGTACAAAAGCTAATATAGAGGGGGGGACTCCATACCTCGAAATCAAGTAGGAAAACTAGGTAGCTGATTAAAAACCAATATATCACTTCTCAGAAATATGCTTTCGTTTGTATCCAGAAATACTATGACAATCCCAACTCAGCAAAACACTTTCTATGTAAATATGGTTTTGATTGGATGGGAGGTGCAGGGGTTGTATCTTTTTGTTCTACACAGTTCCCTCTCCTCCTGGGGAAAATCTTTTCTAAATATTGGCCCTATACATTCCAAATTACTGCAAGTACAAAGCTGTTTCTATAATCTTCTTATGCTTACAACTGTTTAGTACTTTGAGATGCCATAGAGGTAGAGAAATTAATCTGAAAACTATGTTTTTAAACTTTAAATACATGGAAAACAGATGAAAGATCAATTGATCAATCATGGGGAGGAAGTGGTAGGTATTAGAAGGATGATCTCCTCCACCTAAAAAAAAGGAAACTTGAATACAACTTTATAAGCCATTTTTAAATGAGTGTGTGTGTGTGTGTGTGTGTGTGTGTTAACTGCCCCCCATACTGCTTCTCTAATGATTTTAAGTAGCCAACCCCGCTGACACCTCTTAGGTGATCCCGAACAGGTGGAAACCTGTCTAGAGCAATCAATCTGCTGCCTTTTAGAAAATTCACCTATACTTCTACTCCTGGGAAAGGGGGTGGAGGGCATGCCAGACGTCTACCAAAGCAGCTGTGTGTTATTAAAGATAAAGTAAAACGAGATTCTCACCTGACAGTACAGTCCTCTTGATCGGCTTCTTATACAGAAATCCTGGGTATTAGTTTACTGCCATTCACATTCAAAACTGAACCTAAGGATTGAAAGGGGGGAAATAATTAATTTGAAATACATGCACAATGAAGATAAAAACATCAGTTTGATCAAAGATGAAATTTCCGTACACTTGTTGAAGCCAAATGGTTTCTGCAGGAAACCTGTTTTCTATGACTCAAATCCAAGATGGAAAACGTGGGTGGTTCTTCCTGTCTCACCATTAAGAGTCAGCCAATTGGCTGATGAAGTTTTCACACAACTTAAGCTCAAACTCCAGCCTTCCATCTGCTCTAATACTGCCATACCTTAGGGAAACGAAAGAAAAATAAAGGCTTTCTTCCAACTCGAAGTCAGTCTTTAACAGGTACCTTAGTCCATCCAGACTCTACAGGAGTACAGAACTTCAGATCTTCAAAACTTCAAATCCAGAAGATGTGAAACATAATAAGAGCTGAATTACAAAATAACTGAGGGACTTTACAGCTGTCTCTGACTTTGGAGCTATGGTTTCTAAAAAAATGACACACGAATCTCTCTTGGATACTAGACTACAGTCGCAGTGTGACTGTGCAGCAGGGACTTCCAGCCCAGTCGGCTTCCCCAGAGCTCCACTTCTTCCCACCCACAAGTCACTCCCCATTTGCCAAGGCGTGCCCACCAACAGATACTGTATTTGGGCTTCTAAACAGACAAGCCTGCCAGATGGGGATATGAACCCAGCAATTCTGCAGGCTATTTCCGCATATCCACCTGGAGCTAGTCAACTAGCCAGTGTGATACAGACAACTGAAAATGCACACACCACGGTACACCTTCAAGGAGAAAGAGACCCTGGGCACAGGATACTAGCACGGGAAAACAATCACACAGACCCTTCTGCCAGAGGCCTCCTCACACGTACACCTACGATCTGTGGAACACTGGCAAATATAAGACCATAAAGTAGATGGCTACTTCCAACATTAACACAGGGACTTCAAGTGGCAAACCGCTCAAGGGGAGCAACGGCCCAAGATTCCAGGCCCAATCTGGAAACTCCTCGCGCCTCAGGAAGCTGTCTCAAAAATGCACAGAGGCTCATGGAGCTCAGGCTGCTTAGCAGAGGAGGGCCTTTCGAAAGCCACCAGTGACTGCCCCGCAGGTCCTTCCAGAGCGACTCCCCTGCAGTCACACGGGAGGACCCACTTGCCAGACTAGAGCAAAGGGCACTGGCTCCCAAAGTATTCATCTCGAGAGAGCTGCTCTGTGGGGAGACAGTGAAACTTGAAATACGCATACCGTCTGTACGTTTAAGTTTTAGGAAACATGGGTATGGAGGCACTAAGCAGATTATGAGCAAAGACATATCATAAGCTCTCCGAGCTGGAAGAGGCTGCAATACCCCATTACCACATCCTACCCCATAAAACCATCATCCTACAGATAAGATGAAGTCAAAATCTCCTGACTGCCAGCCTGGTGCTCTTCCTATCACAACCTGCTCTTTAATCAACCGGGGAAACAATCTTTTGGAGCATATTAAAATCAAGCTACAACTCCGTTGCAGGATAAAAATCTTGTTTAACCATGTGTTGCAAAAAAAAAAAAAAAAAGATTAACATAAAAGATTAAGAAGCGAAACCTTTAGAGTAATTCCCTGCTTGGGATGGGGGTAGGGCAGGGTTGGCTATCTTTCTCCATACAAATATGATCTAATCTTAAGGGAAAATGTACTTAAAAAATTATATATAAAAACCATCTCTCTTTTTTTAAAAAAACTCATCACTTCCAAACTTGTACCTCCAGTAAAAAAAAAACACAAAGCATAATGCCTTACTTCACTTATATAGAATGCTGAATTGACAAAAACAGCAATCCTTTCTTCCCAAGTTGAGGTTGAAAATATTTTCTAAATAAGGTATTTCCACTGTGCTATAATTAATTTCCTCTATTATAATATATTTAACTTCAGAGCAAATCAAGTAGATTTATTCCCCCATTGTGGTTTTCTTTAAAACTCTGATTTAACACTTCTAAGACAATAATGTAAGGTGATCTTTCATTCTGTTCATTTTCTCCAATTCCAGATGACAATTCCGCAAATCAGCACAAAAACATGCATGCTTATACACATAAAAAGAGAAGAACGCAATTTGCATAGGATGGAATATCTGCATGCATTTTTGAAACTTGTGAGATAAAACATAAATCTCAGAACAAATTCATAATTGCCCCTAGGTTACCAAAGAGAGGCCTGTATACTCCTCTTGTATTAAGGATACTTCAGTTACAATTTGTGGTAAAAGTTAGCACCAATTCTGCCATGAATCCGTTGTGTAATGTTGGGCAAGTCGTTTAACCTTTGGGCTTAAGCTGACATGAAAACCCAGCATAGTCTATTTCTAAGATATTTTCTAGGTTTCTTAATATCTTCCTAAGACATTAAAAATCATCTCTGCCTCCCTTGAATCCTAAAAATCAAATACATCTTTAAATAATAAAAATGAGCACTTAGAAGTTACATTATGCCCCAGAACTTATTGGGAGACTACCAGCAAGTTAGATAAATGAAAATTTCACAATATTATGGACTTTATCTGCATTAAATATATCTCCCCGTCTTGTGTTCCAGCTTCTCTGAGCAGGTGCAGAAATGCACTTTCACATCTGGATGACTCTGCTGAAGGGTTTTTCCAACTCTACCCAGGCCTTGATTCCTTCCTCTTCCCGCCCGCTGCATCAGGACCCTGATGCTCTGAAATCTGGCTCTATTTGCCACAATGCTGAAAATGAAAGGCTTTTCTATCAATTAGATTTAAAACCAGCTACCATCCAAATCTATATCTGTACATTTTTTTTACTGAGTAATCTAGATTTTAATGTCTAAAGAATTTGTTCCACTGATAACATCTGAAAATTTAATGACTTTTTTTTTCATCTGAAGCCGAGTTCCTTCCTTATTGCCAAATAAGCAAGGAAGTTTCAGAATACTGCTTGTAACACAACTCACAACCTTAAGGTAATTTATTTTCTTTATGTACCAACTGGTGATTTTTGCCATCCCCTATGAGTTCATGAATAAAATAAACACTAGGATTGAGAATCTGGCATTTTACTAGTGGAACCTAAAGAGCAGCTTTTTGCCAAGTTCATTCATTCATACACTGACTATCTCCTACAGGGCAGGCACTATTTATTCTTCGTGCTGGCAACATATAAACTGACAGAAGTCTGCCTTCATGGAGCTTGTAGACTGATGGAGGAAACATCCGACACACAAATTATGGGTGTAATATAGACATAATATATATATTATGTACTCATAAGCCGTAAACATAACATATAGACATATGACATGGGAGACAGATACATGTGAGAGGGACTAGGTGCTACTGAAAAGAAGGGAGGCCAGATGGCAAAGTACGGAGGGGTAGGCGTGAATGGAGGGAAGGTGAATTGCAATCTTAAGTGGGTCAGGGTAAGACGCACAGCAAAGACTTGAAGGAGCTGAGAAGTGAATCAAACTAAAGTTTCCTAGTAATTTTTACCTTGTACTGACTGTGCATGTAATAGCAATGCCTTATCAAAACAAAGGTGTATGAGAAAATTTATCAACAGCCCAGAAGACTAAACAGAAGAGAGCTGTGTGTAAACCCCCTTCATTTTTGCGGCTCAGTTTACCAAGTGAAACTTACATCTTCAACTAGGCGTGATCATTATGCGTTTTTTTCCTTCCCCAACTGTTAATCTGAACAAAATTCTTATATCTGTGACCCATTTTCCTTAAAAGTCAAGAACAAATTTCCAAGTATTACTTGACACATGAAAAAACAGTGGTAGTATCCAACCAACAACCCACTGAGATGTCCCAACCAGGACTTAAATCTCTGTATGAGAACCCAGGAACCGCTGGGGCTTCACCCCACTGGAAAGAAACCCATGCTTTCCCAGAGGGGTTGGTGGGGAAAGACCAGACAAGCTGTGAAATCAGGAGGCCACCCCCCACCACCACCACCACCAACCAGCTGTCTAACCTCGAGCGTATCTCTTCACTCCCTGGCTTTCGATTTCCTCAACTATAGAATCAGGGCACTGGACCATGTGATTTCCAAGCCCCTTCCAGCGCTAGGTCCATCTCAGAAAAAAAGTTAAGGTAAACAACCATACCTGAAAAATTATAACAATGCTAAGCCACCATCACAGACCCACACACTTTAATTTGTTCTTCTGAGAACAGCAATGAATTTATCTTGACTCACGCATAGACCCTCAACTCTCTCAAATCAAAAGATTCACAAGAATGGGTCTGGACTGGTTCACCAAGGACAAAAGAACCTGCAAAAAAATGGTAGTATTTTTGTCTTGGCTTCATGATGAACATACTCTCATTAGACTAATACAGAAACCCTAAACTAACTCAAGCATGCACCTGCGGGGTTTCAAACACTTTATGAGTCACCACCCCCAATTTTAAAAAGTGTGTTTTGAAATAGCAGGCCTCCTTCAAAGTTCCTTGCAATCCATTAGTCTTCTTATCAAGGTGTTATTTCAAAAAGGTGCTGGGATGAACATCTTATTCTGATAGGCCTAAAATCTCTACTTCCTCTCCCCACCGTTAACAGCTCTCTTCTGTAAAGCCCACCTTCTCGATGCAGAATTTAAAAAGAAAGCAAATAAGCCAACTGGGGATAGAAGGATTATGTTTCCTGCCGTTTTTGCCCTAAAGTCCAGGCAAGGCTTGTGAGTTAGGTTCTGCCAACCTGGCGCACCACGGGGGACCCCTTCAGAACAGAGTCACATTAAGGGGGAAAAGCAGCAAGGCGGAAGGATGTGTGGCACCCACTTTGCTGGCAATGTGGGGTGCTTCTGGCTCTGGCTTCCTGATTTGGAGAATCCTGACCCAGGCAGGGGCAGCAGCCCCTGGGAGGGCCAGTCCCACAGTACAGCACTGGCAACCATTCCCAGAAACTCAGCCTCAGGGCTCTTTCTTCAGCCCTCCCAACGATTTGCTAAGCTACCTATCACCCCTAATAAATCCCTTTCTGTTTACACTAACTAGACTAGATCTTAGTATCTGTAACCAAACACCCTGACCAATTCACGGAGCACATATTCCTTTCATTATTTCCATATACAAGAGCTGAGATTGAAAGACAAAGGAACACACAGAACGTTCCACTATTAAGTTAAGAGTTCTTTGTTTCCAGCCAGGGCTCAAATCCACAATCAACACTTCCAACCTTTCCTTATATGTACTTTCTCATAAATTTCATCACCTCTCCCATGCAAGGAGAAGAAAATGATTTTTGCCTAACTAATTTTCTATCAGTAAAGAGTCTGATGACAGTAACTTGGCGAGATTTTTTGAGAACAGGATACAATAAACATCGCTTTCTATACCAGCTCAAGTTTGTGGAGAAGCCTGCAGTGCTAGGCAGCACGTTGAGAACATTCCCAAACTGCAGACAAGGTGAGCTAATGCTGTGTTGCAATGCCAAAATGATCAGTACTCTATGCCAAGGCACAGCTTAATTCACGGAGCAGCAATGAACTTTTCACTTCTTTTCACCCATCCCTCAGGGCAAGACAATCATGTTAAAACCGCAGACACATCAGGTAACTAAAGTATTACCCTACAACCGAACACCAAAAGCAGACTAGAAACGCCGAGAAGTGACTATTATGCATGTTAAAATTCTCTTCTCGGTAGAAAGACATTAAGTCCCATAAAATCAGTTGACAAAGATGAGAAAAGTAATCAGCTGTTAGCAATACTATTCTTTGAAATGGCAGGAGAATCTTACAAAGGACATTTGATATCTCCAAATAATCAAATTACTCTGTCCTATCAAACCGCACACAGATATTTCTCAGGTAATACTCAAAGGCAAAACTTTTATAGAAAAGATCACTTACATAGTTCTGAAGCCACTTAATGACACTGATACTCATGCAGAAGGCAACTCAACAGTCTGCCAAATAGAAAGTGGGAATTCAGTTCAAGGGAGAGCCCAAGTACGCGTCAAGAGAGACTCCAGACAAGTCTACTAATAAGGTCAGCGCCAACCTGGCCCTGGGTCACAGGTACTCAGAGCAGCCCCAGCTTCCTGACTGCGCCACCACTTCCCCTCCTGCTGCCCCGAACTGCTTCCATCAAATAGTCTGCAGTGCACTTACCCTGAACACTGGTGGTGGGGACACTAGGAATACACAAAAGTCAAAAATGACTATATTTTCCCCTAAGGACGAGGCAAATGAGCTTGCACAAGACAATTCAGAGCCTGGCTTCTTCCAAACAAAATTTTAGAAACAATAATTTCATAGAGCCTCTGGGCAAGCAAGTTACTAAGATGAGTATGGAGCTTTACTATGATTACCCGTGCACCGTATATGCCCTTGAAATGCATCTGGCTTTCTCTCTCACTCTTTTTTTTTTTAAGAAATGAAGTATTTCTGGGCTAGAAATGACACATGGCCTACTTTGAAGTTTTTTTTATGGTTTCTCATATTTAGACTTTAACCTCAATCTATTGCAGGTTTAAGGATGGATAGGATGCTCATTTATTAATAGTATCAAAGTCAAAAATACATACGTTATATTGCACATGAGTTATTCCCAAAGCTAGTCTGCAAAAACAATACTGCAACTGTAGGGCATCAGAGAAATGAGGGGGGGCAGGAAGTTGTTCATGAGTATTTCATAAAGCTAGCTAAGTGTATCCAATTTAAAGCGTTGCTCTTTATTCTGAGACTATGTCCTTTTTACTCTTTTGGTATTCAAGTGGCCTTTCCTCATAAAATGCTGAAAATTTTAATTTCTTTAATGTAAATTCAATTAATTAACATATAGTGTATTATTAATTTCAGATGTAGAGGTCAGTGATTCGTCAGTCTTATATAACACCCAGTGCTCATCACATCACGTGCCCTCCTTAATGCCCATCACCCAGTTGCTCCATCCCTCCAGCAACCCTCAGTTTGTTTCCTATGATTAGGACTCTCTCATGGTTTGTCTCCCTTTCTGGTTTCGTCTTATTTTATTTGTCCCTCCCTTCTCCTATGATCCTCTTTTGTTTCTTAAATTCCACATAGGAGTGAAATCATATGATAATTGTCTCTCTGATTGACTTATTTCGAAATGCCAAAAAATTTTAAAAATTGCATCTGTAACCTGTACCTTCTCTATCTCCAACATCCCAACTCTCCTCCTTCCAGTGGCTCAGGCAAAAAACAAAAATAAAATAAAACCTAATGCCATTCTTGGCTCCTCCTTCCCCCTTCACACGTCCAGACCATGAGCATATCCTGTCAGCCTTGCTCTCAAAACACATCCATAACAACCACCTCTCACCACCACCATGAAGGTACGAACATTTTCATTGTCCCAAAAGTGATATCAAAATGGCCAGTAAACGTATGAAAAGGTGCTCAACTGCCTTAGTCTACAGGGAAGTGCAAATTACAGCCACGATGGAACCCTCTACCATCCACCGGAACACCTACAGTTCAATGGCAGGTTGAATGTGGAGCCAAGAGTTGCCAAGAGTGTGGAGTTCCCATACGGTGTTGATGGATCGCCCCCTTGGAAAGCTGTTTCTCGGCGTCTACGAGAATGAATATGTGCAAACCCCATGACCCAGCAAGTCCACTTCTAATTACATCCCCTATCGATGTCTGCACCAAAAGCACACGCACAAGAAAGGCAGCACTATTCACTTGCCAAAGACAGGAAACAACGGTGGTGTCATCATACAATGGAATGCTCTACAGCAACAAAAATGAACCCACTACAAATACCTGTAAGGACAGGGATGAATCTCACCAACACCATGTTGAAGGGAAGAAGCCAGAAACAAAAGAACTTATTACACATGACTGCATTCATAGAAAGCTCACGAACAGGCTAAACAATAAGTTACACAATGAGTATCAAGGGGGAATACTGCGGGAAGGGGTGACTGAGCCTCCTAAGGGGCTATAACATTTTTTTTAAAGATTTTATTTAATTATTTGAGAGAGAAACAGTGAGAGAGAGCATGAGCAGGGGGAGGGGCAGAGGGAGAGGCAGACTTCCCACTAAGCAGGGAGCCCTACGTGGGACTCAATCCCAGGACCCTGGGATTATGACCTGAGCTGAAGGTGGACACTTAACCGACGAGGCCACCCAGGCGCCCCAGGGGCTAGTAATAGTCTCTTCTTAATCTGAGTGCTGATTACACAAATGTATTCACTTTGTAAAAACCCGTCCCACTGCACACGTACTTTTTTGCACTCTTCTATATGTTTTTTTCTACTATTATATAAAGTTTTATTTTGTTTTTAATTACCTTCTCAATAAGGCTTTCTCCAGCCTGGCTTCATGAACATGTCCACTGCTCCCCAGGAATGCACATCCTTTCTGCCCCTCCCCCTTATTTTTCCTCTTTAGCACCTGTCAGTATCCGAATACTGTGCATTTTACATACTAGATCTATTTTACAAACCTACCTTGCTTATTGTCTGTTTCCACACACGAGAAGTTCCACGAACACAGGTATTTTTTCCATTGTGCTGACTATGTACTACTGAGTCTCCAGTGTCTAGAATAATGCTAGCTAGCGTCGATAGTAGGCACTTACTAAGTACTGATTTAATTCATTTGTTAAGTACACGGCCTTGCCCAATTCAATCATGCTTGTGGATCTGAGCTGTAAATTCTTACCGCCCCGCTGTTCTGAACAATGAGCCGGTTCTGTGCTGCTCTGGCTTCACACGGCTCCACGTGGCTCTCAGACCTCTCATCTGCCGGATCATCTGTGGGGTGCTCCCATTTTTGCTATTTCCAGAGCAGGTTCTGGCGAGTGTGGGTACAACACCAACACTCTCAACTCTATAACCTCTATGTTTATAAATGAAGCCCAAGGCTGCATTTACTTGCTCCTTAGCAAAATCCACCCCGTGGACTCATACTGAGTTTAAGGTCCAATGAAAGTAACCAAGAAACTTAACTCTATTTAACTTTTTTCTTCCCCACATAAACATATAAATCAAGAAGTATTCACATCTTATAACGGGGTCTTTGGTTTCTGGTCCTTTGGTTTCAGGGGTCTCTCCACCTATTCCTACCCCAAGTTTTAGCTCGCCATTCCAACCCTTTCGTTTATTTTTTTTAACTGTATTATTTTTAAGTATCTCTACACCCCATGTGGGCTTGAAAACACAACCCCAAGATCAAGAGCCACAGGCACCTCCGACTGAGACAGCCAGGTGCCCCAACCCTTGAATTCTTTTAAGGTGGTGCTGTTTCTCAATCTTTTGTTGCCATCGTTCCCTAAGGAGACTTTTTAGACATTTTCCTTAATCACGCTCCCCAATGAAATTTTAATACCACACATATGCTGTATCTCTACATAGGTACGAATGTATATTGCACTTCCATTAAAGAATAAAATTTCTGCCCTCGCCCAATATCACTTCCTCCAACGTGTGTGTTTTAAAACCTTGCTTCATTAAAAAATAAAAAAATAAAAATAAATAAATAAATAAATAAAACCTTGCTTCTGTCAACTACCTTACTTTACCTTTCTAAGTCTGCTTCACATGGACAGCTGTCAACAATAAAACCATTTCAGTAAAAGATAAAAGCTGTGGGGCTGAGATCAAGAGTCCCATGCTCCACTGACTGGCTCAGGAATGTGACTCTTAATCTCAGGATTGTGAGTTCAAGCCCCGTGTTGGGTGTGGAGCCTATTATAAAAAAAAAGAAAAGAAAAGAAAAAAGTTGTAACCCAGGGAAGTACAGAGTCTAACAGCACAGCAGGAAAAGCTTCCCTCCCAGCTGAGGCAAATCCATTAGAGCTACTATTTTTCAAGTACACTTCTCCAACAAAGCCACAAAACCCACCTAATATCCAGCTCATATTTTCCATCTTGTTCATAAGGACAGCATTTTGTTAAACTAGACACTTTGCTGAAATCAAAAGACAGCAGTCCCTTAATGAATAACCTATCTCACCTTCCTAATCTGTTTTTAAAAAGAACACAGGATTAGCACAAAATGACTTATTTTGTCTCTCCTAAACCCCACTAGAATCTGTTCCCTTTTTTTGACCTGGCCTGCATACTCCCTACCTTCACCGTTGTAAGAGGTCCCCCTTGCCCTAGGTTCAAATTAATACTTTTTATTTTCCACCTATGAGCAAACTTTTTGTTTTGTTTTGTTTTAAAATGAAATTCAAATTTTAGTCATATGGAGGGGTCAAAGATGTCAAATCCCATTTCTTTTTTTTTAATGATTTTTTATTATATTATGTTAGTCACCATACAGTACATCCCCGGATTCCGATGTAAAGTTTGATGCTCCATTAGTTGCGTATAACACCCAGTGTACCATGCAATACGTGCCCTCCTTACTACCCATCACCAGTCTATCCCATTCCCACACCCCCCTCCCCTCTGAAGTCCTCAGTTTGTTTCTCATAGTCCATAGTCTCTCATGTTTCATTCCCCCTTCTGATTACCCCCCTTTTCTTTATCCCTTTCTTCCCCTACCGATCATCCTAGTTCTTATGTTCCATAGATGAGAGAAATCATATGATAATTGTCTTTCTCTGCTTGACTTATTTCACTTAGCATTATCTCCTCCAGTGCCGTCCATGTTGCAGCAAATGTTGAGAATTCGTTCTTTCTGATAGCTGAGTAATATTCCATTGTATATATGGACCACAGCTTCTTAATCCAGTCATCTGTTGAAGGGCATCTCGGCTCCTTCCATGATTTGGCTATTGTGGACAATGCAGCTATGAACATTGGGGTGCATATGGCCCTTCTCTTTACTACGTCTGTATCTTTGGGGTAAACACCCAGTAGTGCAATGGCTGGGTCATAGGGTAGTTCAATTTTTAACTTTTTAAGGGACCTCCACACTGTTTTCCAGAGTGGCTGTACCAACTTGCATTCCCACCAACAATGTAGGAGGGATCCCCTTTCTCCACATCCTCTCCAACAATTGTTGTTTCTTGCCTTGTCTATCTTTGCCATTCTAACTGGCGTAAGGTGGTATCTCAGTGTGGTTTTGATTTGAATTTCCCTGATGGCTAATGATTTTGAACATTTTTTCATGTGTCTGTTAGCCATTTGTATGTCTTCATTGGAAAAGTGTCTGTTCATATCTTCTGCCCATTTTATGATTTGTTTATTTGTTTCTCGTGTATTGAGTTTGAGAAGTTCTTTGTAGATCTTGGATACCAGTCCTTTATCTGTGGTGTCCTTTGCAAATATATTCTCCCATTCCGTGGGCTGTCTCTTAGTTTTTTTGACTGTTTCCTTGGCTGTGCAGAAGCTCTTTATCCTGATAAAGTCCCATAAGTTCATTTTATCTTTTATTTCTCTTGCCTTTGGAGATGTGTCGTGAAAAAGGTTGCTCTGGCCGATGTCATAGAAGTTGTTGCCTATGTTCTCCTCTAGAATTTTGATGGATTCCTGTCTCACATTGAGGTCTTTCATCCATTTGGAGTTTATTTTTGTGTATGGTGTGAGAGAGTGGTCAAGTTTCATTCTTTTGCATGTAGCTGTCCAATTTTCCCAGCACCATTTATTGAAGAGACTGTCTTTTTTCCACCGGATGTTTTTTCCTGCTTTATCAAAGATTAGTTGCCCAAAGAGCCGAGGGTCCATTTCTGGGTTCTCTATTCTGTTCCATTGGTCGATGTGTCTGTTTTTGTGCCAGTACCATGCTGTCTTTGTGATCACAGCTTTGTAGTACAGCTCGAAATCCGGCATTGTGATGCCCCCAGCTTTGTTTTTCCTTTTCAACAGTTCCTTGGAGATTCGGGGCCTTTTCTGGTTCCATACAAATTTAAGGACTATTTGTTCCAGTTCTTTGAAAAATGTCCTCGGTATTTTGATCGGGATAGCATTGAAAGTGTAGATTGCTCTGGGTAGTATGGACATTTTAACTATGTTAATTCTTCCAATCCATGAGCATGGAATATTTTTCCATCTTTTTATGTCTTCCTCAATATCTTTCAAAAGTGATCTATAGTTTCTAGGATATAGGTCCTTTACGTCTCTGGTTAAGTTAATTCCAAGGTAACGTATGGTTTTTGGTGTTATTGTAAATGGGATGGATTCCCTAATTTCTCTTTCTTCAGTCTCGTTATTCGTGTATAGAAATGCAACTGATTTCTGGGCATTGATTTTGTATCCTGCCACCTTACTGAATTGTTCTATAACTTCTAATAGTTTGGGAGTGGATTCCTTTGGGTTTTCCATATAGAGTATCATGTCATCTGCAAAGAGAGACAGTTTGACTTCTTCTTTGCCGATTTGGATACCTTTGATCCCTTTTTGTCTTCTGATTGCTGTTGCAAGGACTTCTAGTACTATGTTGAATAATAGTGGCGAGAGTGGGCATCCTTGTCGTGTTCCTGATCTTAAGGGAAAGGCTTCCAGCTTTTCCCCATTGAGAATAATGCTTGCAGTAGGCTTTTCATAGATGGCTTTTATGAGATTGAGAAATGTACCCTCTATTCCTACACTCTGAAGGGTTTTAATCAGGAAAGGATGCTGTATTTTGTCAAATGCTTTTTCTGCATCAATTGAGAGGATCATATGGTTCTTGAGTCTTTTCTTGTTGATATGATGTATCACATTGATTGATTTGCGAGTGTTGAACCATGCTTGCATCCCAGGTATGAATCCCACTTGGTCATGATGGATAATCCTTTTAATGTACTGTTGGATTCTATTAGCAAGGATCTTGTTGAGGATTTTGGCATCCATATTCATTAGAGAAATCGGTCTGTAATTCTCCTTTTTGAGGGGGTCTTTGCCTGGTTTGGGGATCAAGGTAATATTAGCCTCATAGAATGAGTTTGGTAGCTTTCCTTCTGTTTCTATTTTTTGAAATAGCTTTAGGAGAATAGGTATTATTTCTTCTTTGAATGTTTGGTAGAATTCCCCAGGAAAACCGTCCGGGCCTGGAGTTTTATTATTTGGAAGGTTGTTTATCACTGACTCAATTTCTTCATAGTTAATTGGCCTATTTAAGAAATCTATTTCTTCCTGTTTCAGTCTTGGTAGTTTATAGGTTTCCAGGAAGGCCTCCATCTCTTCCAGATTGCTTAGTTTTTTGGCATATAGCTGTTGATAAAAATTTCTAATAATCCTTCCAATTTCAATGTTGTTGGTCATGACCTCTCCTTTTTCATTAATAATTTTATTAATTTCGGTCCTTTCTCTTTTCTTCTGGATAAGTCTTGCTATGAGCAAACTTTTTAAATGCAAATCTGATCTGTCTGCTCCCCAGATATTTTAAATCTTTCTGGAGCTTTTTACTCCCAAAGTCCCAACTCCTCAGCATGATATGCAAAGATTTTCACTGTGAGGCCAATCAGTGGCCAGTCACATCTTCCCATTTCTAGAAAGCTTTTTATAATCACTTTACCCAGGATAGCAGAAATGCTCTTACACCCACACCTGCTGGTACCTGCCCTCCCCCACCTCATCCACTTGCCCCTGGTCTCTTCCTATTTTAGAAGCAACATCACCTCTTCAAAGACTTCCTCTTCTGCCCCTCTCCTTCCCAGAGCCACAAAGCAACTCATAACCAGCTTTACAGACACTCTGCATGCATTTGGTAATTACTTGCTTATCAGAATGGGTCTGTTTTCCCCCACAGTGGAGCCATTTAAAGGATGCATGCAAGGAAAGGCACTAAGAATACTTGCTACAAGCTGATATCCTAAATTGGGAGCTTGACAT
Source organism: Ailuropoda melanoleuca (assembly GCF_002007445.2). Lineage (NCBI taxonomy): Eukaryota > Metazoa > Chordata > Mammalia > Carnivora > Ursidae > Ailuropoda > Ailuropoda melanoleuca. Next base: position 12,522,787 of record NC_048231.1, on the reverse strand, counting down.
TCATCTTTGTATTCTAGCACCTGGAGTACCAGGAACCTATGGGAATTTGAAGCCCAATAAATATTTTTGGAATGACAAACCTGCTGGCTCCAGATAACCACTACCTCTTTCTCTCAGTGTTATCAAATCACCTGTTTAAATCTAGACTCAGTTTCTGCCAGAAATTCACATGCAACTTAATCCATTTTCCTTTCTTTAGAAAACAAAAACACTGATTTCAGCTTCTCTCACCTTCTCATTTCTTGAAGTTTCCAACTGGGTTCCTCGAAAATAATTGCAGAGTTTTCAGTATCCTAGGAAACAACTCATTTCAGCCCTGAGATTTTTACCTACTTTAAGTGAGTGAGAACACTCTCACTTTACTGCATCTTTTGTATTCTCCCCTTCTCTGTCTGAAAACCACTTTTTTTTTTTTTTTAAGATTTTACCCATTCATCCGAAAGAGATAGAGACAGCCAGCGAGAGAGGGAACACAAGCAGGGGGAGTGGGAGAGGAAGAAGCAGGCTCATAGCAGAGGAGCCTGATGTGGAGCTCGATCCCATAACGCTGGGATCACGCCCTGAGCCGAAGGCAGACACTCAACCGCTGTGCCACCCAGGCGCCCCTGAAAACCACTTTCTTTGCTAGAGAGGAAAGCAGGAGGAGTGAAGGACTCTGCACTCCCTCCTTGAAGATTAAACAGTGAGTCTAGCTTTGTTCTTCTTCCTCACCTTGTTTTATAGATTGAACAGTAATTTGCATATACCTTATCTTTATTAAAGCTGAACCCAAATATACTTGATAACACAGCAAGTCTACTCTTAGACATATATCCATCAAAAGCATGCCCATGTGCATCTCAGGGACATAAGAGCCCAAAGATCAAAAACTGAAACCCAAATGCCCATCAAGAGTAGAGCATATCAATAGTTGTATATTCATACAATGGAAAACTATAGAGCAATAAAAAAGAACTATAGCTATAAGAAACACATGGATACATTTTACAAGTTAAACAAAAGAAACCAGGCACAAATGAAAACACCCTTGATGATCCCATTTCTATAAATTTCAAAAATATGTAAAAACAAATCCATGGTATTAGAAGTGAAGAGTGGCTACCTTTGGGAGAGGAGGCTGGTGATGGCAAAGGTGTACGAGAAGGTTTCTGGGAGCTAGGCACATTCTCTTTCTTGACCCTGCATGGTGATTACACATGTGTACTCATTTTCTGATGATTTACTGAGCTCTATTTTCACGATGAACTTGATGTGTATTACACTCATAAAAAATCTTCTTAAATCATTGTGGTAATTTCAAATCCTTCCCTGCATCTCATAGGTCATTCTAGATATAGGCAAATGTTTCTAAACATTTGTTGCCGTTCAGTCTGTTCTTTTGTTTGGTGCTTACTATCTGCCCCTCTCTCCTTTGTATACCACTTAAAACGTGGCTTCCTAAGAAAGTAGAAACACAACCCACAGAATAGGAGAAAGTTTTTTCAAATCATATCTGATAAAAAAAACTTGTATCTATGCTGAAACAATCAACAAAACAAAGAGGCAACCCACAGAATGGGAGAAGATATTTGCAAATGCCACTACAGATAAAAGGCTGGTATCCAAGACCTATAAAGAACTTCTCAAACTCAATATATGAGAAACAAATAATCAAACAAAAAAATGGGCAGAAGATATGACAGACACTTTTCCAATGAAGACATACGAATGGCTAAGAGACACATGAAAAAATGTTCAAGATCATTAGCCATCAGGGAAATTCAAATCAAAACCACATTGAGATACCACCTTACACCAGTTAGAATGGCAAAAATGGACAAGGCAAGAAACAACAAATGTTGGAGAGGATGTGGAGAAAGGGGATCCCTCTTACACTGTTGGTGGGAACGCAAGTTGGTACAGCCACTCTGGAAAACAGTGTGGAGGTTCCTTAAGAAATTAAAAATAGAGCTACCCTATGATCCAGCAATTGCACTACTGGGTATTTACCCCAAAGATACAGATGTAGTGAAAAGAAGTGCCAAATGCACCCCAATGCTCAAAGCAGCATTATCCACAATAGCCAAAATGTGGAAGAAGCCGAGATCCCCTTCAACAGATGAATGGATAAAGAAGATGTGGTCCATATATGCAATGGAATATTACTCAGCCATCGGAAAGAATGATTACCCAACATTTGCAGCAACATGGACAGGACTGGAGGAGATGATGTTAAGTGAAATAAGTCAAACAGAGAAAGACAATTATCATATGATTTCACTTATTTGTGGAACATAAGGAATAGCAGGGAGATCGTTAGGAGAAGGAAGGGAAAAATGAAGGGGGGGGGAAACAGAGGGGGAGGTGAACCATGAGAGACTATGGACTCTGGGAAACAAACTGAGGGTTTTAGAGGGGAAGGGGGTGGGAGGATGGGCTAGCCCAGTGAAGGGTATTAAGGAGGGCACGTATTGCATGGAGCACTGGGTATTATACACAAACAATGGATCATGGAACACTACATCAAAAATTAATGATGTGGGGGCACCTGGGTGGCACAGCGGTTGGGCGTCTGCCTTCGGCTCAGGGCGTGATCCCAGCGTTATGGGATCGAGCCCCACATGAGGCTCCTCCGCTGGGAGCCTGCTTCCCTCTCCCACTCCCCCTGCTTGTGTTCCCTCTCTCGCTGGCTGTCTCTATCTCTGTCGAATAAATATATAAAATCTTTTAAAAAAAATTAATGATGTACTGTATGGTTACTAACATATCATAATAAAAAAGAAATTGGATCTAGGGTATACAAACAATTCTCAAGACTCAACAGTAAAAAGACATACAACTCAATTTCAAAATGGGCAGAGGAGGGGCGCCTCAGTTGGCTGGCTCAGTTGGTTAAGCGTCTGCCTTCAGCTCGGGTCATGATCCCAGGGTCCTGGCATTGAGCTCCACATTGGGCTCCCTGCTCAGCAGGGAGCCTGCTTCTCCTCCTCCCTCTGCCCCTTCCCCTGCTTGCACAATCGCACACTCTCTCTTTCAAATAAAATAAATAAAATCTTTAAAATAAATAAATAAATAAAAACAAAATGGACAGAGAATCTGAACAGACATTTTTCCAAAGAAGATATACAATGACCAATGAACACATGAACGATGGAAGCGCCTGGGTGGCTCTGTTGGTTAAGCATCGCCTTCAGCTCTGGTCACGATCCGGAGATTAGGCTCCCTGCTCGGCGGGGAATCTCCTTCTCCCTCTCCCTCTGCCCCTCGCCCCTGCTTCTCCCTACTCCCATTCTCACTCTCGCGTGCTCTCTCTCTCAAAAATAAATAAACAAAATTTTTCTAAAAAGCACATGAATGATCAACATCATTAGTCCTAAGGAAATGCCAATCAAATCCACAATGAGATTCCACTCCACACCCATGAGGACTGCTGAAATAAAAACACCAAACAGTAGAGCAACTAGCACTGCCAAGGACGTGGACAAACAGGAGCCTTCACACACTGCCGACGGTGGCAACGTCAAAGGGTATGGCTACCCTGGCAAACAGTCTGGCGGGATGAATACAGAGTGACTACAGAAGTCAGCAACTCCACTGAGAGCTGTCCGCCCAAGAGAAATGAAAACATGTGCACACAAAAACTTACACACGAACAGCAGCACTCTTCTTAACACGAAAAAGTGAAAACAACCCAAATGTCCATCAAATGATGGATAAACAAAATGGTATATGACCATACAACGGACTAGAACTCGGTAATAAAGTACAGATGCACGCTACCATGTGGATGATCCTTGAAAACATCATGCTAAGCACGAGAAGCAAGGCACAAAGGACCACGTGTTACAGGATTCCATGGACATGAAACATCCAGATTAGGCAACTCCGTAGACAGCAAGGAGATGCGCGCTTGCTTAGGCCTGAAGGTATGGGGTGTGCGACCCAAGAGCTAAAGGGCATGGGGTGTCTTTCTGAGGTGACGAACATGTTCTCAAACTGTGGTGATGGTTGCACGAAGCTGTGAATATCCTAAAAACCAGTGAATTGTGCATTTTCAATGGGCTAATTATGGTATGTGAATTATATATCAATAAAGCTGTTATTTTTTTAAAATCTGGCTTCTTTTGCAGTGGCCCCAAACAGCTGTGCTGCCTTCTCAGAAGCCGGCCTCACTTTTGCTTAGCAGTGTGATTTGGCATCTACAATCACAACTTTTGTTTCTTGGAGCTTCCCACCCATCTGGATGAAGCCATACTCCTTTTTATAGCTCTGCTGGCCTTGGAGGTACCCTATCTTTTCTCTGAGCTTTGTGAAATCTCCTCCTAAAAATTTAGGCCGTGACACTTTTCCATCATGAAGAAATGGAAGCCACTTTCACCCAGGGTTCTCAGCCTGAATCAGTGAGTCACAATTTCCACCTTCTACCTTCTAAAAATAGATCGAGGCCTTATCAGATATCTCCATATATTGGGTTAAGATATCCACAAATATACACACAGTTGAAATGCACCATTTATAAACTACCTTCTCCTGTGGCAGCTTTGAACTTCTACATGTTTATTCAGGGATGCATGTAAGATTAGGCTCTGGGAATACAAAATTGCAAAAGACACAGTCCTGGCCTTCAGGGTCGAGCAGGAGATGCAAACACAGAAAAAATAACTTTAACATATTCTGACAAAGCTCCCCCAGCTTCTCTCTATCCTGCCACTTAGTAAGTGACTTGTAATTTTCTGTTACCCATCTGTCAGCCTGGCTTGCTTTCCTGAGAACGGATGTGTCCCAAAGACTGACAGTGACCTGAACCCAGGAGAGCTTCAACAAACTCTTGGTTGAATATGTGAATGGAAAAGCATGACTATGCAAGGAGAACCAAGTATATCCTACACCAGCACCTGTCCTGCCCTCTTAACCTCTTCTCGGTTACAAATCCCAGCCGCACCTGGCCTGAGCATAGTCCTTGCTGAGGCCAGTGGGGAGCAAATGAAGCTGGGAAGATACCCAGGTTGATTCCTCCCTTTCTGCCCCCTGACCTCTCCTTCATCTGAGCTCTTAGCTTGCCTACCCTTGCCTTCTTCCATCTGACACCTGGGGGAAAATGCTCAGGCTAACCTTTCAAAAACAACTGTGATGAGATGGGATGTTCCTGTGTAATGTAGATGAAATTTATGGCTCCAAGAACCCACCATTATAACCCAAATGAAATGTATCTTTCCATCAGGGTCTTTAAAAACCCAAGGGAAAGAGACCGGGACAGCTGAATAGCTGGGAGGGCTTGCAAGAAGGGAGGATGGGCAGCTGACACAGACTGGGCCCGGCGTCCGCTGCATGCCAGACCTTGCACGTGCTGCCATACAATTCCATCATAATTAGAGCTCCCAAGGGCGCCAGGTGGCTCAGTAGGTTGAGCATCTGGCTACCGATCTCCATCTCACACTCAGGAGTGTGAGCCCCCTTGCGCTCCATGGGAGCCTACTTAAAAAATTAATAATAATAATAATTAGAGCTCCCACCTACTGGTACTGAACCCAAACTGTGGGGATGGCATAACACGCATCATCTCATTTCTTCTTGACAATAACCTTGCAAATTAAAGCATCATCACTGTCCCCTTTTTAAAAATGAGGGAAGAGGCTGAAGAACCACCTGAGGACACAGTGGTAGGATGGAAACCAGGTCTCGGGTCCCAAAGCCCGCATGTACCACTTCCACTTACCAAGAAATACTGTGAGACATGGGAATGCAACTTAGTTTCTGCACCCATGTCCTAAATCTAAACCGTAAAAATGAGGGAAACTCCTTCCTCAAAAGTTGGCTTTGAAAATTAAATGAGACAATAATCCAAAAATGTACTAGTACATAACAGACCCTCAAAAATAAGACTGTTTCTGTTCTTTCTGCTTCTCCTGCTGTGAACTTCTGGCCTTAAAGCATGAGCACACAGTGGACACACTGTCATTTGTAAATCAGCGCTCACACCTTGTCCTTGAGGGCGGGCTCTGGCCTACTCGTATCCAACAGGTTAAAATAAAACTAATTTTGAGAAAAGCATCTAGAATGCCAACCTTACAGAGTTTTAGAACACAATTCACTTGCGACTCCGAAACTATTCACAGAAAAATCTAAGGTCAAAGCTGCTCTTGGTTTTGTTCCCCAACGTTTCCCTCCTGAGGAATCACAGACACCCCACCCTCAAGGCTGCTGCGCCCAATGCCATATGCCCACGGTGGAAAATGCTGCTGTCTTCCCGGGGCCTCCCTTCTCCCCATCAGATTTCACCTTCAAGCCCCTTCTGCTTGTATTCAGAAGCCATTTTTGAAAGGTAAGAAACAGGAAAATGTTCATTGTGGTTAATTTTCATTGGGTGGTAAAATGATGAAGGATTTTTTTTCTTCTTCTTCATACTTTCTGGTATTTTCTAAATTTTCAAAAAAAAACCTTACGCAGTGCTTTCCTAATACAAAAAAAAAAAAAAGACAAGAAGAGAAAAGGAAAGAAATGCCAATGCATTTAAATGATCTCCTTCGTCTCCTGCTGGACATCTCTCTCTCTTCTTCCTGACTCCCCAGTGAGCTGGAAGCATCCTGAGAACAGGTCTGCTAAATCGTCTGCACCACACTCATCACAGCACCTCAGCCACAGCAGGGGCCTGACACAAACCAGCTCAGTGAGGGTCTGTTGCGAGAATGAGGAGTATTCAGGTAATATTTAGAAACAGACTATCTTAATGGGTGGTGTGGACCAAGGTTTGAATGTGGCATGTCTTTAATGAACTTGGATTATCATAGTTAAATATCATTATTAAAAAGGCAGCTTTCAAAAAACCAAAGCAGTTAAACATGACAAATCTACAACCCGAAGACAAGGTGAACTACTCAAGGTGATTCACAGTTGCAGAGGGAAACCAAGAACCAGAGGGCAAGCAGACCTAAGGTCCTCATGTGTCTTGCTCTAAATGAGTGCCCCAGAAACTGGATTCATTAAACAACCGCAGGGTTCTGTGCCCCACTTGGAGGGCACATCACGGCCCTGCTCAGCGACATGCTCAGCTACCGAAGTTTAAGAATACTCTTTAAAATTAATCTTTGGGGGCACCTGGGTGGCAGAGCGGTTAAGCGTCTGCCTTCAGCTCAGGGCGTGATCCCGGCGTTATGGGATCGAGCCCCACGTCAGGCTCCTCTGCTATGAGCCTGCTTCTTCCTCTCCCACTCCCCCTGCTTGTGTTCCCTCTCTCACTGGCTGTCTCTATCTTGTCTTATAAAATAAAATAAATAAAAAATCTTTAAAAAAAAAATAAATAAAAAAAATAAAATTAATCTTTGGGTTTTTTTTTTAAAGATTTTATTTCTTTATTTGACAGAGATAGAGACAGCCAGCGAGAGAGGGAACACAAACAGGGGGAGTGGGAGAGGAAGAAGCAGGCTCATAGTGGAGGAGCCTGATGTGGGGCTCGATCCCAGAACGCCGGGATCACGCCCTGAGCCGAAGGCAGACGCTCAACCGCTGTGCCACCCAGGCGTCCCAAAATTAATCTTTGTTCTTAAGATTAAATAATAAGCCTAAATATGAAAGCAAACGGGATTACGCTAAAACCACCCCAGCCACGTTATCACTCCACCAAAAATCCTTATCTAATAAACCAAAGCAGAAAATTTAGGGACTGATTTAACATGAAAGAGAAGTCTCAAATATTTGGTTTGGAGAAATGACCTGCATATAAAGTTTAAAGAAGGGTATACTGGATTCCATAAACATACAAAGCCCATAAGTCACTAGAAAAGTGAAAGTAGTAAAAATGTTTTCCTTTTTCACCATGACCTCAGTTAACTAAATTAGCTTTTTACTAGTGACTTCAATTCTGTTTGATCAATTGAATGTGTGTTTCCTAGAAGCACACCCGATTGCCAAGACTGACCTTACCCGTTTTTGTATTTTCAATTAACTTCAGTTCTATTAACCTCTCTTTAAAAATCTGTATATTGCTAATATACCTCCGGGCTCCTAAAACACACTTATTTCAAAACAAAGCAGATGCTGACTTGATGACAGTATGATAATTTTAGGGCAACAGGCGGAAGTCAATGACAGGATGACAACTTCACAGCAGAGCTCATGCTGCAAGATGAGAAAGCAAGCATTTCACCCAGAAAATACATTTCTCACATTTCCTGTCTTGCCTTCAGTTGGGAAGTAAAGTGAAAGTGTTCTTACTAGAAAATAATTCTGTGGCTATTACAAACTCTGTGAAGATTTATATTTATTTTGCCACAACCATAAATATTTCTGTTTCGTCTAGCTATGTGCACTAGAAGCATTTGCAGCCATAGGCCCTGAACTTCTATAGCAGGTGTGAACCTATGAGGTTGTTTCCCACATCTCAGTAAGTTCAGTTGGCCAGAGAGAATATTCAACCACAACCAATAGCTTGACTCTACTAGAAGGGAGAAAATTAAATATATTAACCGTGAATTTTCTCTAGGAGTCCAAGATACTTGCTCTCATGCATCTCCTAAAAGTTCACTCACCTACCACCTCATTTTCCTTAGTGAAACCAGCAACAGGAGGAGGTGAGAGAAATGAAAAGAAATGGTATAATGCCTGAGTCCCTGAAAAAATGCAAACAGGCCAGGGTCTGCAAGCTGGGCAAGTCACTTAGCCTTTCTCAGCTTTATCGTCTGTAGATAATACCTACTTCACAGGAATTCCACGGGGATAAAATCAGATAATCTAAGCAAAGAACCTATTCATTGGTAGAGCTCAGCGAAAGATATTTAGGACTATTATTAACTTAGCACTGTGGAGGTCACCTTGACAGGCCAAAGTCCTGCAGGAGATACAGGAAAAGAAACTGCCAAATGGGTCACATGCCAGTTCTGGGAAACCCAGATCATCACTGCAGATACAAAAAAACAGTCCCTGACTCTCCACTGTGGCACAACACCGACAAGTGATAAACTACATACCATGCTTGAAATTTCTACCAGCAAGACCAGCCTTTCATTGGAGAAATGGCAGAGAGCTTCTATCATCAGCATGGACGGTGTTTAAAACAAATAAGGTGATGGTCACAGCTACCCTATTATATGCAGACAGGCTTTCCATCATTTCCGACAATAAAATATATTCTATGCACACAGCCAAAACATGACTGCAACAACTCTAGTCCCACCAGGTGACTGCACTAGATAATTTCCCAACTCAGTAGCTGCTGCAATGGAAGTTAATGTAAGAAGGTTTGTAACAGGAGCTCGACAGCTTGGCTCCCACTCATGGAGTCCTAATGTCTATCTTGTAGGCTTGTTGCAAAGATTAGCAGTGGTGTGACACGAAGTGCCTGGCACACTGGGTATTCAATAAGTAGTAGCCTTTGTAAACTGTGTAACGAGGAAGCAACAAAATCCAAAGGCCGAGTCTGACATGAAGCAATCAAAAAGAGAGCAGCTCCTTTTCAGCAAGAAATCTAGTCGTATGGGGGCGCCTGGGTGGCTCAGTTGTAAGCGTCTGGTTCGGCTCAGGGAGTGATCCCGGAGTCCTGGGATCCAGCCCCGCAGCTGGCTCCTCCGCTGGGAGCCTGCTTCTTCCTCTCCCACTCCCCCTGCTTGCCCTCTCTCACTGGCTGTCTCTCTCTCTCTCTGTCAAATAAATAAATAAAATCTTTAAAAAAGAAAAAAAAGAAAGAAAGGAATCAAGTTGTATGAAAACAATTGGATAAAGAGCACAGTGACAAGCCTTACAACAGGGAAAAAAAGCAGTAAACAGCAGGTGAACGATATGCCACCCAAAAATGAATGTCAGTGAGCCCGTTCCCCTGGGGCGAATAAACATACAAAGTAAGAAATGGTTCGTATCTCCAAGGGTCTCCATCTACCTGAGGAGAAATCACATGGCTTCACCTGTCTGTTTGCATTCCTCCCCCTTGACTCTATGTCCTTGAAGACCAAACCCACAACCCGACATTGAGCACCGTGCTGGCACTCAATACAAATTTGTTAAACAAATGAGACACTCAGAGGTTCTCAAAGACTAAAAGACCTACGTGCCTCAAAAGCTTCCAAGCCGGGCTTCACGGACGGCTCAATCTGAACGTCCAAGGTGCAGACAGACACTCCGTGTACTCAGCGTGCCCCCCGCTGATTCTAACACCCCACGGAGACTAAGAACCACTAACCTCGTGGAGCCCCCCAAGAACTGTCTGAATGGCCTTTGCAAGGGCCCCATCCAGAATGATCCAGCCTAGGCCTGTAGTGGGGAACGCAGCCGTCACTGCTACAGGACGCTCTACCCGCAAAGTCCTTTCTGATGCCCCTTCAACCGGCTGCACTTAGTCTACTCCCGTCCTTCTCTGCGGCGCCTGGGGGAACAAACGTAATCTCTCCTCCTTCCGTAGGATGGACCTTCAACCCTTGTGACAGGGATGACATCTGTTCTGAGTCTTCTCCAGGCTAAATGTCCTTGATGAATTGTGCATCAATGATTTAATGTTAAGCTCCTTAGGTATACAGCACAGTACAACAGCGTATCAGAGAAGGGAGAAGTCAAAGAGAGTTACACCAACCAGAAAAATGGCAGCGAAGGAAGTAGGCGCAGAAGGGTGAGAAAGCCAGATAAAACTGGACCTCGGGCTGGTACTGCATTAGAGGGGATAAAAGCAAAACAAAATAAGGATAAGGAGTGTGATATGCAGGGAAGGGGGTAAGAGAGATAAAGCTACCAGTGAGGAATTTAGTGTTTTAAATTGAATAGAACTAACATGGAACATGAACAATGGCTCAAAGAAAGTCGGAATAGTTGGGAAGAGGAGAAAGCTGAGCCCCAAGGGAAGGCAGAGACACAGTCGTGGAGTGGCCAAAGAAATCAGATAAGCAGGAAGGGAGAGACCCAAGAGAAAGGTCACAAAAGCCAGCAGGAGAGTGTGAGTTTGACGTGGCAAGATACTGAACCACTTTAGTTCCCCGAGGACGGCACACGTACCTGGTGGTGCTACATTAGGAAGAGTAATCAGACAAGATGGCCTAGACGGGGCAGCAGGAGCTGAGGCGCTCACCAAGGAGCCTGCTCTGGCCACCCAGATACAAAGGTCAAGGGTCTGTCCTGAGATGGTGCAAATTAAAAGAGGAAAAGTTGAAAACAAGAATCAATTCGAAAGAAAAAAAAAAAAAGGCAGTGCTTTGTCTCAGAGCAGCCCAAAGAGAAAAGGAAGGGAAGACTCAGAAAGGACATCTGAGAGCTATCTGGAAAATTTAAGGAAGAAGCAGGCAAGGCTCAGGCAAGGGAAGGCGAGATCAGCTTGCGATCTCATGCACTGAGTGCATGGGAGGATTAGCATTGGGGGTGGGGGGCTTGTTTGTGGAAGCTTCTCAGTTCACTCCCTGCTCCACAAATACACATGGTAACTCATGGCTTTGCTCTTCTCTGGTTTTGAGTCTAAAATCTGTAACGTTACCACCAAAGTTAAAGTGCTTAAAAAAAAGCTGAAGTGCTCTGATAGAGCTAGCTGAAAGAAATCAGCCAGAAAAGACCACACATTGCGCGAGCCCATTTACAGGAAACATCCAGAGGGAGCAAGTCTATAAAGTGGATTAGTGGTGGCCTAGGGCTGGGGACAAACAGGCAGTGACAGCAAAAGGGGTTGGAGTTCCTTTCGGGAACGAAGAGGATGTTCTAAAATTCTTTATGGAGATGGTAACACAGTTCTATGAATGTACACTTCAAATGGGAGAACCATATAATAAGTTAATTATAACTCAATGAAAGTGTTACACTAACAAAAACAAGAGTGCATAAACAGGTACCGCAACTTCAGAAGCTTGGAGCCCATCTCCCCAATAAAAATGACTACAAGACTCGAGTTCAAATAAAAAGCCATCAGGCAATTTGGAAAATTCTAAAAGATATTTTAGAGACTCTAAGTAAGCTGTATTCCTTCTACGGGAAAAAAATGATTAAGCATGGAAAAGACAGAGATTTAAATACATAGATCCCTTTCAAATTAGTTCTTATAACTGATCTAAACTTCTTAATATGTACCTCAAAAATAAAGGCGGGGGGGGTTTTCAGACAATTACATCAAGTGATATTCCAATAGATACCTATTGTTCAGTCTCTTACTAGCTGAAAGAAGGTAACGTATAGTAAGTCACTTCAAGGAAAAGCAAAAGGTTATGTAACTTAACCATTACTGAGCAGATGGGTAGACTTATTTTATAAACCGGAGGACCTAAAAGATAAAGAGCGATCTCCTCTTGCCTGCAAGATACAAGAGAATACCCAAACCGTTTCTGCCTCCCGATAGCTCTGAAGCACCTGGTTCCTGCTCCCGACGCCTCCCTGCATTATTAAAGCCATTACCGTTCTCAGGACGCTGCACACCTAGCCCATTGCTTAGACGCGGTTCCCGACAACCGTCAGTCACTCACCAACAGTCCTACTCACTGCATGCATCAGGCCCTCACAGGCACCCTTACCTTCTCTTTCTAATCGCATAACCGGCAGTGGGCCCCCCGCCGACGCCCCATTGAATCCTGCGCCCGGAGGAAGCAGCAAACCAGGAGAGCAGTGAAGAAAGTGGCAGCGCCTCTGTGCAAACTGTGTGGCGCATGGGAAGAGCCAAGAACCAAGAACGTACACCCTGGATGCTCCGAAAGCAACGTTAGGCTGTGGGCAAGGTAGCCGTTGTCAGCAAGGACCACATCGCAAGGACACGGCTAGCTACGACCACCTCTCAGGAAGGACGTCTGGTAAGTTCAAAATGCCTCTGATTGAACATAAGACTGATGCTCTCAACTTTTTCATCTTTTGGATCTTAAATTTTCACTCAGTGGGGTCAAATATACATTGAACACATCCCACCCGCCTACAACAAAACTTGGAGTGACCCCAAAACCTAGGAATATATAAACAGGTAATCTGAACCAAGAAACATGGAGAGTGGTCTCCCTGATAAATCTGACCTATTTGACCCTATCTGTTAACTGATGCGAGTCATGGGAAGCCACAAAGAATAAAGACTATGAGAAAGGAAAGAGCTGCGGTTTTTCCTACTATGATATCCTCCCACCTGAATCAAATCACTTTGGCTCCCACGATGTTTATTAAGGGGCAAGTCTGGCACCACACGCCCACGTGGTGCTCCCGTGGCTCTGCACAAAATGAAGCCCTCTGACACCCTGAAGGAAACCAAAATACCAAGTTCTCCCAGAAGCTGCCCAGGAATCACAGCATGAATAAGAAAGAAAGAACACTATTCCATCTGTTGGGAAAGAAAATGAGCCTTTGAAAGGCCAGTGCCAACTTTCCACAATACATTCTGGCCTATGGCCTAAGACTTAAGTAGTTCAAAAGAGACCACAAAGTACCTAAGATGGTAACCAATCTACTTTCCAGAAATAATACCACCATTACAAGACATAACTTTAGACGCTTTAACTCTTTTTTTTTTTTCATTTGATGTTAAGAATTCCGAGAAGGGCCAACACTTTCCCCATTTCACAGATGAGAAAACTGAAGCCCATGAAGGTCAGCAGACCTGCCAGCTGCCAAGCTGACTTCTCCTCTTGCACGTCAACTGCTACCTCATACCCAGCATATACAAGCCAGCTCTTAATCCCCAAAACCTCTTCCTCCCACCGTCCCCACTTCAGCGAATGGCACCTCCATTACTCCACTTGCTCAGGCCAAAAACCCTGCTGTTCTCCCTGACTCCTCTCCTTCTTGCTCTCTACATCATCACACCCTTCACGGAGTCCCACCAGCCCCACCTGACCCACGTCCAGAATCCAGCCACTTCTCATCACCTCCACTGCTCATCACATCTGACCCAGATTATTGCTAGAACCCTCTGATATCTCCCTGCTTTCCACCTTAGTCATCCCCACCCCCACATACATACTCTAGCCTCTGCACAACTGAGTTTTTTGCTTTAAAAATACGTCAGATCACACCCTTTGTGGAAAACCCTGTGGTGGCTTCCCATCTCACTCAGAGTTGTTCATCGCTGCAAATCCAGGACGAGAGCAGCATCTGCCATCTCGAAGGTGTTCAAGTGAATACTGCTGACTAGTAAACAAACGAAAAATGGCCAAATTCACAGAGCCAGGATGACACAAATCTTCCAGTGCTCTTGGTAACCATGAGACCGCATTTACAACAGCAAACAATCCACATGGGAAGAAATTTCTAAATCTTACTTTGAATAACTGAACCCTATCACACATAATCAATACTACATTGAATTTCTAATGACAAATTCATATGAAAATACCATTTTCACTTTAAAAAGCCATGAAATTTCACACTAGGTTATCTGAGTATTACACACTTGGCAGCACGGGCAATTGCCTGCTTCACTTCCACAGCACTGGTCCTCAGATCAGTGACTCTTCCGTATTCGGTAACATGATGTTGCCACATCTCAAGGCTACCACACACATTAATGACAAGGGCTCTGAAAGACACAGAAACAAGCACCTAGAAACAGGGGTGGTACGCGTTTCTAAATTTCCCACACTGGCACTATACCGATCTGAAACAGGAATTAAGTTTCTATGGTATTAAAAGTCACGGCAGAAAAGCAACATTCAGAACTGTCTCCTACCAAAATTACAAAAACCTCAGAGTTGAGATAAAATGTTGACTGTTTTCAGATCAAAGTGAAACTAATGCTAAAATTATCCACCATTATAGAATTTTCTCACTAAAATGTTTTAGAATTAAAAATAAATTCTCTGAATTTCTTTCTTTTCTTTTAAAAACATTTCTACTACCTGCAAAAAGCCTTCAGTCTCACTAAATCACAATAATAAATTCACAGAATTTTAACAGTTGGCCTTAAAGGAAACTTAATTCAACCTCAACCTTCTTCCTCTTACAAAGGAAAAGATATTTGGTATATAATAAAATGAACAATAAAACTTGTTAAATGAGTGAATGAATGAAGATCCAAAAAGGGTATATGATGGGGCGCCTGGGTGGCACAGCGGTAAAGCGTCTGCCTTCGGCTCAGGGCGTGATCCCGGCGTTCTGGGATCGAGCCCCACATCAGGCTCCTCGGCTGGGAGCCTGCTTCTTCCTCTCCCACTCCCCCTGCTTGTGTTCCCTCTCACGCTGGCTGTCTCTATTTCTGTCAAATAAATAAAAAATCTTTAAAAAAAAAAAAAAGGGTATATGACTCTTTAAAGATCTGACAATTAAGGGAAAAAATCCAGGTTAATCAAAGCTGCGTTTCTAGACTCCTTGGGAACAGACGTGGAAGTAGAGGAAACCAAGACTTGAAAACCTTACCTGGGTCCTCAGAAAAACTTAACCAAAATTCACTAAACCCTGTTTCCTTCAGTTCTGTTACTTAGAAAAGCACTTGATAAAATAAATTTTGCCAAGACCTATCTCCTTGGAAACCAAAAAGGCAGCACTGTCTAGGGTTTGTTTTTTCTTCTATACAAAGAATATTTAACACAGGACTAATTTCATAATAAACAACTACAACTGTTTTGCATCAGAAGTAAAACAGGTGGCCTTTGACGAAAAGAAAAATCAACCAGATGAGAGCAACAGAACACTGAAAAGGACCATATCAATCACTAGAAGAATATCAGCCACATGAGTGCAGGAACCATATATTCCCTTGTCACTAAAAGCAGCCACTGGCCCCTGGCATTATGGTGGGAGTCAATAAATACTTCCGAGATAAATGAGTAAGTTACTCCTTAGACAATCACCCATGTAGACATAAACTCATTTGGTCACCACTGAACAAGTCTTTACTTCAGGCCTACTAAATGCAAGCATACCACATTCTTCCTCCACAACAATTCTACCAATGTCCCTTCAAGTAATACACTCAACCAAAATTATCCCCATAGTTTTATTAAGAAGGCGAGAAAGTATGTCTTAAGTAGCCTAAAGTACTTACTAAAATAGCCACTTAATTTGCTCTTCTGGTTCCAATCTCTCTCATTCAATTCATCCTACACAACCCAGCCAGGTTAGTTTTCCCTTCTTTGCACATCCCAGAAAAGAAAACAGTGCTGTTGGCTAGCTAGTCAATCTTTTTGTGCGGCCTACTGCTATTCAAGGAGCAGACGGGGAAAAGCAGAGTCTACTGGAATGGAGTAGGAAAAGCAATATAGTGTCAAGGAAAACAATACCACCAGTGACAGTTCTTGTAATAACCGATACCACTGAGATTAACACTAGCGGCTGTCATGAAAGGCCTCCTTGTAACACTGCAACTCAACTGACACAGATGGTTTGGGTATATATCCAGTGGGGTATATATCCCATCTTCAAGGTCCATCACCTTTTGCAAGCTTTCCCAAGCCACCGGAATAAGTATCTGTGAAAGTACTTTGCAAACCAGGAAGTGCTAGACACGCAGCTCTTACTCCACTCGCTGCCAACTGATAGCCTTGCAAACATTCTGCCATTTAAATCACTTTACCTCATTCTTTACGGGTCTGATACCCGCAAAAAAATGAAATATCCTGTGAGTTGTTTTCCCAATTGTCGAGTTCTCTATTCTCTATTATTTAACACCAAGAATAGCATCAATTAAAAGTAAGTGCCACTCGCACTTCCAGATTTCAATATATTAGAAAGCTAGCGTAGGGGCGCCTGGGTGGCACAGCGGTTAAGCGCCTGCCTTCAGCTCAGGGCGTGATCCCGGCGTTCTGGGATCGAGCCCCACATCAGGCTCCTCCGCTATGACCCTGCTTCTTCCTCTCCCACTCCCCCTGCCTGTGTTCCCTCTCTCGCTGGCTGTCTCTCTCTCTGTCAAATAAATAAATAAAATCTTTAAAAAAAAAAAAAAAAGAAAAAAAGCTAGTGTAATCCAAAAAGATGTAGTACTGGCATAAAGACAAACAAATAGGCCAACGGAAGAGACAGCCCAGAAATAAACCCTTGTGTATGTGGGCAACTGATCTTCAACAAGTGAGCCAAGACCACTTCAATGGGGAAAGGACAATCTCTTCAAAAAACAGTGTTGAGAAAACTGGACATTCACATCCAAAAGAATGAAGTTGGACTCTTGATCTTACACCACATACAAAAATTAACTCAAAATGGATTAAAGACCTAAACATAAAAAAACTATAAAATTTCTAGAAGAAAAACATAGGGGAAAGCTCCATGACACTGGTATTGGCAATAACTTCTTGGATATGATGCCAAAAGCACAGGCAATAAAAGCAAAAATAGACAAATTTTAAAACTATGTGCATCAAAGGATCCAACCAACAGAGCGAAAAGGCAACCCAAAGAATAGGAGAAAATATCTGCAAATCATACATCTGATAATGGGTTAATATTCAGAATACATAAAGAACTGAAATCCAATAACCCGATTAAAAAATGGGCAAAGGATTTGAATAGACATTTCTCCAAAGCTGAAAGACAAATGGTCAACAAACATATGAAAGATGCTCAACATCACTTATCGCCAGAAAAATGCAAATCAAAACCACAGTGAGATCTCACCTCACACGCATTAGGATGGCTACTAGTAAAACAAAGAAATTAACAAGTGTTGACGAGGATGTGGAGAAACTGGAACTCTTGGGCACTGCTCGTGGGAACGTAAAACCACTGTGGTCTTACAACTACTATGAAAAATTGTAGAGATTACTCAAAAAATTAAAAATAGAACTACCATATGATCCAGCAATCCCACTTCTGTGCGTATATTCAAAAGAACTGAAAGCAAGGGGGCGCCTGGGTGGCTCAGTCGTTAAGCGTCTGCCTTTGGCTCAGGGCGTGATCCCGGAGTCCTGGGATCGAGCCCCACAATCCGGCTCATCCACTGGGAGCCTGCTTCTTCCTCTCCTGCTCCCCCTGCCTGTGTTCCATCTCTCACTGGCTGTCTCTCTCTCTGTCAAATAAATAAATAAAATCTTTAAAAAAAAAAAAAAAAAGAATTGAAAGCAAGGTCTTAAAGGTACATCGGTACACCCATATTCATACCAGCAATATTCACAACAGAAGAGGCAGAAGCAACCTGAATGTCCGTGAATGGACCAGTGGACAAAATATGGTCTACACATACGGAATACTATTGGGCCTCGAAAGAAGGAAATCCTGTCACATGCCAACATGGATGAACCTTGAGGACATCATGTTGAGTGAAATAAGCCAGTCACGAAAAGACAAAATACTGCCTGATTCTTACTTATATGAGTTGTCTAAAGTAGACACGTTCACAGAAACTGAGAGTAGAATGGCAGCAGCCGGGGATAAGAGGAGAGTGTAGTTTCAGAGCTGCAAGATGAGAAAGTTCTGGAGATCTGCTTCACAACAACATGGATGCACTTAACACTCCTGCACTGTATACTTGAAAATGGTTAAGATGGTAAATTTTATGTTACATGTTTTTTAACACATTAAAAAAAAGTAAGGGCCAACACACAGTTACCATATCGGATTTATATGTTCTACCTCCACCGCAGGAGTCTAAGCAGCCTGACCCTTTCAGCCTTTGGCAGGTATTTCCAGAGTTTTTTCTAAGTCTTTTTTAGTCCATGGGACAGCGTGGAGGATCAGAGGCTCCTCTCCTCACCCATTCAAAATGAAGCTTCCACAATACCCAGCCAGCTGCTCTCTGGTTTAAGCTACTACTTGTTTACCTTATTGTCAAGCCTGGGTTCAAAAATGATTAAAAAAAAAAAAACAAAAACACAGTTGTGCTCTCAAGTGGGTGGAGGAGAAGCAGAACAGAATCATCCACCGAGTTCCTTCACATCACCATCCACCTGATATGCACCATGCTGCCCCGGAGAAAAGCCCCAGAGCTCACAGGACCCCCTAACCTCTCCACCCAAGCACTCACTGCTCCCCCAAACACACATCCTCCCCAAACTGCTGAAAGCCACTATTTTAAAACATTACCTGGAAAATGGCCTTCAGAACAATCCCACCAAAAGCAATTATTCAGCTGACGTTCTTGAACTCTGAATAAGTCTTTCCTATGAACTCTGTAGCTCTCCATAACCTATCATTTATTTACCTACTGAAACATTTTGTTACGCAATTATTAGACCTCATTTCCTATTACAAAGGATAAGCACTAAGATCCTCAATAAAAAATTAAAGTAACATGGAGACACTCCGAAGAACCACGGGCACCTGGCAAACTGTTAGAGACAAGGGTTAGGAACCACTGTCAGACCCCACCCCAAACACAGACAACACACACACACAGCACCCTCTTTTTACATTGGAGAGGCCAGCTGCTCAGGAATTACGCTCAGACAGTGTACCGGCAGAACCTTCTGAGGTCTTCCCTGGAGCCGCCAGAACTAGGCTTAGGAAGAGGGAGGAGGTCCATCAACCACACCCCAACCCGCAGGGCAAGAGGAAGAAGATGTGTTTCTGAAGCCTTCTGAAGAAAAGCAGTTTGGTTCCGACAAGTCAGAATCTCACATTTCTTGCAAAAACCTGGGGAAATAATGCTTTCCACTTTTTTCCTAGGCACACATCGATGATGCAAGCAATAACAGTCAAAATGGATGAAAATTTTAGGACACGCAACTAATTTATAATGATCTATATCTTATAGGCATCTCCTAACAAGCACTGTCTCTTCTCGAAAGCATGAGATACCACAGTTCCGCTGTCCGTTGTTTCTCTAAGAGCATCAAGAACCACAAAGAAACTTGTAAAAAACCAATAATCGATTCTGGGAACCAAGACTGTTGAAGGGAACACAAGAGGTTCGCAATATATCCAACTAGAATACCTACCTAGGCAAATACTCTAGAATATGGGGGGGTGGGGAAGGATAACATAGGAGCTGAAGGAAAAGAGACTGATCACACTCACATCTGGATTATAGAAACATAATCATTCACTATGAAGCTCTTTGCTTTTTCTTTCTCACTAGCCGTCTCCTGAGTAGTTGAGAATTCATTCTAAAAGGAAGCAAGACCCTGAACCACAAAAACCGATTAACGATGATACCTATAGCTTCGGTAAAAGACATTGTGAAAACAGTAGAAGAGAAAAGAGAAAATAACCAGAATTAACTACTGTATCTGCAAAAGGCATTTAACCCAGACCTGATCTGGGGGAGGAGAAAGGAAAAAGAACCCAGTGGTAGCCGAAGCTGGACATCCTGTCCTATTCGTTCAAGTCGCCTCTGAGTGACCTCTGTGCTTGTGCAAACCAGAAACCCTCCCTCCCCAAGCATGCACACTCCAACAAGCATCCACACTCCTGCCTCTCCTGAGCGGAAAAGAGGGGAATCTTATGTTATGTAATTGCCTGCTTCCCACAGTTTTAAAGTGAGGCATACTATAATCCTAATTAGAGGGAGAAGTCGGTGCAACATGACAAGTAACAAATTAGAAATCTAAAGACTGAAAATTCTCATCCCAGGCCTCCAAAGGCAAAGAGCTAGGACTTCACCTGACCCTGCCGCACACCCCCCACAGCACTATTTCCTACGGTCCACCTAAAAAAGCTCCTGACATTCCTCCATGCCATTTCAGGGTCATCCCTCTTGATTTTCAAGAAAACATTCATGTTCTCTTTACTCTCCCCGGGCCAGAACAAAAGGAGAAAATGAATGTGCACTGGCCCCTATCCTCAAAAGATATGCCCCAATAGATTTTCTTACCTTCATGATCACAAACCCAACCACACTCACGTTATTCCATCCCTCACTCAAACCATCTGTGCTTGAGAGACCCAAGGCAAAAGGAATTTTTCCCCTGCTTCTGACTCACTCCAGAGCTCATCAAATCCTACCAGAAGAATAAAAGAACGATCATCTAAGGATCATTAACTTAAATCTAACCTTTGGAAAATAAAATCCCATATAGGTGTGTAGGCTTTGTTTTGCCTTTTTTTTTTTCCAGTTAGCTAGACATAGGGGGGGGGAAAACAAAAACCTAAAAACAGAAATGCAACGAGGTCAATTTTCTTCTTATGCCAAAAAGTAGAAGTGCAGTGGATAGGTTAGGCTGTCAATCTCAAGTGACCGTGGAACATCCATATTTTAAGAAGCACCGGATACGGAACAAGACACCAATTTCTGGATGAGCACTAAAAGAATAAGATAATGTTTAACTCTCCCAGGAGCAGGGAGAGAGCCCCTGTCTAAAGGGCAGTCACCCAACTGCCAGGGATATTTCTTCTCTCCTGGCTGAGGTTACCCTAGTGGAAGGGAGGGTGGCGCTAATTAAATCAGTCACATCTTCAACAGGAAGCTCCTTCAACATGTTCCTCTTTCTGTGCAATTATCCCTCCATCTGACCCAGCCCCCCTCCAAGCCCCCACCCCCTGGTAACACTTACACGTAACTGAAAGTCTACAAGTTGCCACTGTTCCAGAAATAAGGAAGGGATAGTCACTTTCTTTTACAAATGAAAAATTATATAAAGGGAAGAAAATGGTAAGCTTGGCTTCTCTAAAGAGCATACAAGTCTATTATGCTCTGAGTTAATAAAGTCTATCCCCCCCAAAAAAGGAGGGGGGAGCCTACAGGCTCTGCCATGTAGATATTTTAACTAACTCATAATTTCTTTTTCCATAACTTTGTAATTTGAGTAACTCTAAAGCTTACTTGCTGAACGCTACATCAAAACTGTTTTCAAAGCTCTTCAACCTTCATGTTGATTTTGTTTGTTTCCTTAAGTTTTGCTCATTTAGATACTTAATAAACACTGAACACTTGCGGGGGGAGGGGAGCAGTAAAGGAATTTTAACCTATAGACTCCAAACAAACAAACAAACAAAAAAACAACAGGAAACAAAGGAGTACAGTTAAATCTGGAAACCTTCCTCCCAATCACTGCCTGATCACTAACTAGCTCTTTTATAATCTTCGACAAATCACTTCAACTTCTGGGCCTCAGTTTCGTCATCAGCAAAATGGAGAAAATGGGCCAAATGATTTAAATTCAAAATCCCTTCTAGCTTCAACAATCTATGAATCTGTTCATCAGAAAGAAAATGCAATTGCAAATAAGACTTTATGATTTGCAAAGTACTTTCATACATATTTTCTCATTAATTCTTGCAGCAAAGCTGTGAAGCAAACATTATGCCCGCCTTTGCTGGAAAAGACAGTTTTTCAGAACGACAGTTCAGAGAGGTTTGATTATTTTTTAAGATCCCATAGCCAGAAAATTCGAAACCCAGAACTTCTGAGGGCAAATACTGGGCTCCATTATTTCAGAAAATAATAAAAATAATTGACTGATTGCTTGTTATGCAAAACCTTTAAGGAGGCATCAGGGTACCATAACACCAAACCCAGAAAAGTTACCACAAATGGCCCCACCGGACTGAAGTTCCACGAAACACACTTTTACTCACCACAGGAACCATGGAGCCAGACAGCACACTTCCCAGATAGAGACACTCAGTAAATAACACCTGACACCATAAACTTCAAAAGGTTAGGAATATAGTGATATTATGGGGGAAGGGGCAACTTTTTTCTGAATTTCAGATATGAACTTCCGTTATTTGCATCAAAAGGAAGAAAGAGCATTCTACGTCAGAGATCTAGTTCTCCATTAGAGGGATATATCTATTTGTCTTCCTCTGACAAAGTCCGATTTCATCAGTGAACCAAAAATCTCAAAAGTCCTGTCACCTGGAAATCTTCAAATGGACCAACAGGAATAATAACACAACCATGAGGACTGACAGAAAGCACACAATTATGTTCTCAAGAATCACTACAGACTTTCCCCTAAACTGGAAAGATTCAGGGAATCTGTAGTTTTACACTTTTCCACCTCTCCTCATGCTTCCATTTCACAGCTCAAAGAGAAAACAGCCATTTATTGAAAACTTCAAACTGCAAATTAATAGAACATATACATATCTCCACTCAGGGTCAACCAAGATTCCCCCAAAGCTTATGAAACCACTAAACTCAAGCAATCTTCAATCTCTGACTTCAATAAAGCTACATGAAGATTTTCTTTAAGTTGTTTAAAAAAAAAAATTGGGGGCAGGGGGTAGGAGGTTCCCTAAAATTACTCATGGAATTCAAAGCAAAAGCAAAGTAAATGAATATGAAAGCCAGAAAATAATAGTGAAAGGATAGAGTTAAATAAATCTCAGTACAAAATCTAAGTAAGGTGCTTTGGATTTATTGCCAAGAGTTCAAGTCAACCTTGCCACAGGATCCTAACAACTGCCTGACACTTCCAATCTAAAAAGTTCTCTGTGTGAGAGTTGCAATTTCAAACCAGAGGAGCGGTCCCACGAACTGCAGAGAAGCTAACAGCAACACCTACTGACTATCTTAAGCCACTTGCCAAACTTGTTCTCTCGGTCAAACTAGAGAAATCTAATCATACAGTCAACTTCAAGAGTCCTTTACTTAAGCATAATGAGATAAGAAAATAAGTCGTCACCCACATAAAGCCATTCATCCCCAAAATCTCTTATTTTGCCCCTAACCATTTACGAGCAAATCAAATCATCATCCAAGTCATTTTAAATGCATTGTTAATCGCTGATGCCTCAGTACAGATAATTTATTCCATGGGAAAAATGTTTTAATATTAATATTCTTGTTAATAACTGGTATGTCATCTAATAGTTGGACACATCAGTGACCATAAACTGCTTTACGCAAACCTTTCATTTGAGACTACTGCTGTTACTGTTCTGCATTATTCCCATCAGTTTTTTTTTTTATCCTGGTATAGGTGGTTTAATTGCAGCCTTCAAAAAATGAAAAAGAGAAAAGTGAAAGTCATTAAATCGGAATTATATAGAAAACGAATACTGTTACTAAACTGGCTGCAGAAAATGATTCTATAGGACTTAATCTTGTACTTTTCCAAAAGATTAAATCAGAGAATCTTTGCCTTGGACGAATATTCCATATGAGAAAAGAGGAGAAAGTTGACACTTAACTCACACAGAGTACCAGTATAAAAACAATGGGTTTAAGAGTCTGAGTCAGAGTTTCAACATGAAAGGCTTACTTTATAGAGGAAACGCCAACCCCAGTTCATCCAGATAGACCTGGAACCTGATGAAAGTCGACACCTTTACTCTGAAATTTGCATCGCATCACTGGCTCCCAGTTTAGAAATATAATCGTCCAGCATGTAAGGATTTCAGGGAATGCCACCTCTAAAATACCCGTCAGGGAAAATTAAATCTATTAAGGTAAACGCATTCTCCAGGAGCCATCAGTCCCCAAATGCTTCCCTTCAAAAACGAATACCAACAACTCAATTAAACATCTTCCCTGAAGTGAGCCATTTCCCTTGTCTCTAGATTTAACAAACGGTGAAACCCGATGGAATTTCAACCTGCCCAATATGATTACTTGTCCACCTAGAAACGCCGTGAAGCGATACGGAGCCTCGCAAATTTCCTTTAGGGTCAGAAGTTGGAAACGGATGAGGCTAGAGAGGAAAAGTTCTTTTTGAAGCGCCCTCACGCCTTCCCAGCCCTCTCGAGGTTTGCTTGCTCCAAGGAAAGCAGGTTAGAGCTTCCCTGACTTTCACTGCCCTCCCCCCAGACCCCCGAGAGAGAAATTAACCACCCGCCGGCAGCGAGCTCCCTACTCCCTTTCCCGTGATTACGCCCCTCGGCCTGTCCTTTCCAGCACAGCCTGGAAAGCGCTCACCCAGGTGACTGAAGGGGAAGGGTGCCGGGTAGCGACGAGAGGAGCCGGGTGGGCGCAGCCACCCCGACAGCGGCGCGGGTCTCCCGGCCTCTCGCGGAGGCGCTCCGCGGGTAGTTAATGCAGATTCGGATTCCGAGGAGCGTGCGCGCGCGCCGTCCGCGGTGCAGCTCGGACTCGCCCCCGCCGGGTTGCGCTATCAGCACGCCACCGAATCGGAAATAAAACTTTGACCGGTCTCCCGGTGTCCTGCTCCCGGCCCTGGACCCGAGCCCCAGCCAGAAATGCGCTGCGGGGGCTGTCGACCGCGCTGCACCCCCGCTCCCCTGCCCGGCCCCGGGGCTCGAGAGCCACTTACCGCTCGGCCCGGCTTCCCGGTGCCGCCGCGCGTCCGGGGTGGGTCCGCCGCGCGCTCTCCCTGGGGAGAAAGAGAAACCGTGTGGACTGTCGGCGCGCGCTCACTCGCCGCCTCCTCTGCGGAGAACCGCGGGCGGCGAGGCCGGGCCGGGGCGGGCGCCGAGCGGAGGGGGGCCCGGGGGAGGTGGGGGCGGAATCTGCCCAACTCCCGAGCCCAGCTCCGAGGAGGACCCGGAAGGCAGGCTGGAGAGCAGCCGGCGGGGGCCGCGCTCCTGGAGTGGGGGACGAGGGTGCCCCCCGTCCCCGAGCATCAACTATTGTCTGGGCGTCCGGGTCCCCGCTCGCGCCGCCTCCGAGGCTCAGCGCCCCCCATCCCACCCGCCTGCCCCCAGGAGAAAAAGCTGGGGGGGCGGGTAAAGCGTGTTTGGGGTGGCTGGGGGTTCGGGATCCGGAGGTCGGAGGGGGGCGCAGAGAAAGGGGAGGTGCGTGCTGAGTGGGGGAGGGGACAGGTAACTGCCGACGGGGGTGGGAAGGCCCGGGAGGACCGGTGGGGAAGGAAATGGGGAGGGAGCCACGGAGGCGGGAAGGGATGCAGTGGCTGGGGGGCGGCCTCTGAAGCCCAGACCTGGCCCTCCCCGGGGACCCTCCTCCCGGGAAGTCGGCGCCGCACTGACTTTTTCGCTCACTCGCTCACGCACGCACTGAACTCGCTCACAAAGTTGCCGGCGGTGGCGGCGCCGCACTCGCCCTTCCCTCCTCCACTCCCCTCGCCTCCCCGCCTCCCCGCCCCATTCCTTCCCCTCCTCCTCTCCCTCCCTCCGCAAGTCTCGGGTGAGATCACCGCTGGGCTGCTTAGCAGAGCGCGTAAATCTCGCGAGAGAAGCGGCAGCTCAGCCCGGCCCGCGAGGGAAGTAGGAGTTGGTGGAAGGTGGGCGACCGCGGAACTCCTAGTTGCTATGACGACGGCAAAGCCCTGGATTCCTGTCTCCTGCAGAGAGCCAAGGCAGTAAACGTGGGTGCAGTTTTCAACCTGACCCATCCCTTGCCCGATATCCTAATGGTGGGGAAAGCGAAGGCTAGAAGCGGAAGGAGAATTTTTTAAAACCTAATTGAGAGGGCATCTGTAGACCAACGTCATGATACCTGGCCAGATTTGGCAAATGCAGCTAATTGTTTTGGGGCTTTTCTCCTGAGGTTCTGGGGGAGATTTCTGCCATAGAAGCCAGCACGTATCTGTACCCCCAAATTTCTATATATATTCACTCCTTCAACCCTCCGGTCTAATCTCATCCCCCAACCACCACTCCATAGGCCCCCTCTCTCCTCCCCTCCTCCGCTCCCACATCCCCATCACCACCACCACCGCCAGACTGGGCTCCTTGAGGATCTGCCTTACTCATCTTTGTGTTCTCAGCGCCTCCACAGGCTTGGTACATAGTAGATATTTACTTAATGTTTTGGGGGGGGGGATGAGTGCAGCAGTCTGTAAGTGTCCTCAGTACTTTCCTTTCACCCTACCCTTTACAGTATGTACCTACTTAGGCTTAGAATGTAAGTTTCTGCTCCACAGACATATTTTTTTACTCCATTACTGTCTGCATATTGCTGTTCACACAGAATGTGTCTTTTTCAACAGAGTTCATCCTTTCTACAACTTTGTCTCATAAAAGCCCTGGGGTGGGGAGAGTTTTGTTTTGGTTTTGGGTTTTGGGTTTTGTTATTTTTATCACTAAGCTTTTCAAACGCCTTCAAACCTACTTCAAAATGTTGTTAAGGATCAAGACGAAATCTTTTCATGTCCTTCTTTTCTTTGGGGGGTTTAAATAGTCACTGCCTAAATAAAATGGGTACTGTGAATAGAAGTGAAGCTTAAACTTTAGATTTCAAAAGGGATGAATGAAAAATAGATTCCATGGTATGTGAATTATATCTCAATAAAAGCTAATAAATCCCATCCCTACACTGAGAAAACTGTGATTTAATTCAATCCCACAAAACTAGAAAACCCATGAAAGTACATGAAGACTAGGCAGTTAAGACTCTTTTAGGTCAAATGCAACCCTAAATCCTAGGTTGAGGAAAGTTTTTACATTAGAAACCTAAGTGAATACAATGATTGAAAAGCACTGGACAACTTCAGAAAACTAGGTTTGAGTTTTCCTGTATCACTAATAATTGAATCTCCTTGAGAAGTCATTTAATCTCTGATTCTGCATCTGTAAAATGAGGGGGTAGCCCAGATGTGAGGTCAGCTTTAAAATTCTGTACCTC
Organism: Ailuropoda melanoleuca; assembly: GCF_002007445.2. NCBI lineage: Eukaryota > Metazoa > Chordata > Mammalia > Carnivora > Ursidae > Ailuropoda > Ailuropoda melanoleuca. The sequence continues at coordinate 12,495,588 of NC_048231.1, read as the reverse complement.
TATGCCTATAAAAATTTCTAATAAATAACATTTTTCTTTTACATAAAAAAATAAAAATAAAATGAGTGTTTCATTTTATAGGTCAGTTTCCCAAAGTTTAGCTAACTGTTGACAAGTTGATTTCAAAGTTTCTCTTGTCTCAACTGTAAAAACAACAAAAATATTGACCACGTTACAGTAATTTCACAGGGAATCCATTGTTCATGATTTGTTTTTACACTAACTCAAAACAGATCCCTTGTTATTTAATAAGCATGCTAACTCAAACCAAAGACCTAAACTGAATATATCCACACCCCCACCAAAATAACTATAAGGAAGGAGGGAGGGAAAGGAGGGAAGAAGAAGAAAGGAAGGAGCGAAGGAAGGGAGGGTGGGAGGGCAGGCCTTAAATCCACACACTGGTGTTTTTAATATAAAATTTTTTACAAAGAGGAGCACCTGGGTGGCTTAGTCAGTTAAGCATCTGCCTTCAACTTAGGTCATGATCTCAGGGTCCTGGGATTGAGCCCCATGTTGGGCTTTCTGCTTAGTGGGGAGTCTGCTTTTCCCTCTCCCTCTGTACTCTTTCTCTCTCTCTCTCTTTCTCTCAAATAAATAAAATCTTTTAAAAAAAATTTTTTTTACAAAGAAACTCAATAGAGCATCACCATCCATCCCATTGATGTGTATTAAGGAACCATCTTTCACAGCATAGTACACTATCATAAATCAGTTTTTCATTTGCTCTGGCTCAACTTTTAACATAGTTTTACCTGTAAAGCATGGAGGCCAATCTGTATCCACCAGCACAGTACAACTTCAAGGCCATCTGTTTTATGACTCCTAGATAGCTATTTGATAACATTTGAAATAACTGACCCAAGTGCTAGCCAAATCTACCAACTTTATTCAGGGCTTAGGAGGCTCAAGGGTGGGTATGGCCTCAGATTATGAAGGTAACTTCCCTAACCTTCAAATAGAGTAGAATAGGAGAAATTGTCCCAGGGACCTAAAACTGCCCTTTCAAGGCCCTGGGCCTTTACCTGTCAGTGGTGACAGAATTTTCACCTATGTTTCTGAAGGAGATAAAAGGTCAAATCCACCAAAGCTGTAGATTCCAATTACATGTTTTCTGGCTCAGGCATTCCCTCTGTATCCTCCTTGGCCTTCCGGGGATTTCAAGACAGCAGACAAGAAGCAGCAGAAGAGTAAAAGGGGAAATACAGAGTTTGCCAAACACCATTCCCACCTACTCTTCCTGGGCTTGTCTACCCACCTCTGCTTAACCTCCACACACACACAGAGCCGGGTAACCTTTCCTAGTTATAAGGAGACCATCTAGTCATTTCCTGTTCCTCCTTCCCGATTCACTTCTTAGTTTGTTAGAACACAGTTGAATTCATTTCCCTCTGGTTATTTATTTCTACACAACGGAACACCCTAACATATCTGATATGGAATGATTTTGACACAGAAGACTACCAAGCAACCAAAATTGCTATTTTTTAATATTATAAACATCAAATCACATTTGCATGTTTTTCAGTTAAAGTCTGGTTTATTCAGCCTATTATCATCAATTCGGAACTTCCTATTACGAACTATACATCAATAGGGAAGTACTAACACATATGCAGAAAAATTACTCTTAACTATTAAAAAAAGATCAAAGTGCTCCCAAATCATCCAAAATTAAGTTATATCTAACGCTGTTTCAATTTTAGGGTTTTATTGTTTTAGCCCTATACAGTGTAATTTGAGTTATCTGGATACTAGATTTCTTAGAACAGTTCAGTCTCCCATCTGCGTCGTAATATTTATTGCGTGTTTAAACACCAACAACTTTATAATCAATTAACATTGCTTAGCAGAGCTACTACACTTCCTTGTCCACTCCCGCACTCTTCTAAAGGACTATTTCACACCTTCTCCCCCTTTATCAAACCTCTGGCTTATTACTCACAGCTAAGGGCCTTGCATTTTCTTTGTTGGTAAAATAGAAGCAATCAAAAGAGAACCTGGCACTCACTCCCTCCCTACCACTCTAGATACCAACCCACCTGCACCTGTCTGCATGTACTCTTCTGTCCTCCTGCGCTTGTGATGAACTCTCAGAGCTCTAACCTAAGACTAACCTCTCCCACTGTGTACTAGTCCCATCCCCTCTGACCCAGGGACACTGATTCAGTAACTGCGCCCTCTCTCCTGCAAATCTTCAAAAGGTTTTGCCATGCTTGCTGTCTTCAGTTCCTCTCCTCCGTTCTCTTGAATCCCCCCCAACACTCCACGGAAACAGATCTTCTCAGAGTCCTTAGTGACTGTCTTTTTGCTAAATCCAGCGGTCAGTTCTCATCCTCACCTCATTCAAGCCCAGCAACAGGGAAAGGTTGGTCAGTCTCATCCTTGAAATACTTTGTTCATGTGACTTCTGGGCTAAGAGTCTGTCTTGGTTCTTATTCTAGCTTTGTGGCCTTCTCAGTCTCCCATCTCTCAACTCAGAAGGTCCCCAGGTCTCTATGGACATCTTCTCTTTGCGGTCTCTTATCTTTCTGTGGTCATCTCACTGATCTGATGACTTTAAGTGACATCTATATTGACTACTCTCAAATTTACATCTCCAGTCCAGACACCTCCCTGAAATTCAGACTCCTACGTCTGCGAAAATTAATAAAGGGAAACCTCCCTAACCATGGAGTCCAGAGGCTAGAAGAGGGAGTCCTAACACTCGACCTCAATTACAGGAACAATTGTCAATTATAGACTCCAACGGAAGTGTCAATTACACACCTCAGCAGAAGAATCCTCAATAGGAAAGGATAATCAATTACAGGCCCCAAGAGGAAAAAGACATGCATTGCGTCTCCTACAAGAAATTGGCTGCCCCTGCGATTTGGCCAATGAGAAACCATCATCACCTTGAACTTCTGCTTTTTTTGGATGGGTTTTCCTTCAAAACAAGTCCCCCTGACTTCCACCTTCTTCTCCATAAAATACCATCCTTCGTTTGTTGGACTGGCCTCTGGTTTTGCCACAGCATGCTTGTCCTGAATGCACTTCTCCATTATTCCTGAATAAACCCATCTTGCTGGTAAAATAACTGACACTTTTATTTTTAAGGTTAACACATCCATCTGCTAGTCAACATCTCCAGCTGGTTGTATATGAGGTATCTCAGACTTCACATGTGTAGAGCTGAAAAGCTTGATATTCCCCCCAAAACACAGTTCCCTCCTGCAGTCTTCCCCACCTCAGTTATGGCACCCTTCGAGAGATTCAGAGGGTTTTGTTCAGAGCAGAAGTCATGGGGTCATCCTTGACTTCTCTATTTCTCTCACATCATGTATCCAGACCATTAGTGAATTCTGTTGACACTTCCTTCAAAGTACATGTAGAATCCAGTCCTTTCCCACCCACCCAGTCTCCCTGGTTTGAGCCTTTTCTCACTTGGAGTATCACGATATTGCCCCTGTGGGTCTCCCTTTCTGATCTCTCTATTCCTGCCCTTCCCCTCAATAACTTGTTCTACATACAGGACCCAGAGTGTGGCCCATAAGTCAGTCAGATCCTGTCACCTCCCTGCCTTCAGGGCTTCTCATGTCACTCAGAGGAAAAGCCAAAGTTCCCATTCTGGACTAGAGAAATGTATTCTCTGACTTCCATCTAGCACTCTGACTTCATCTCCTTCCTCCCCACCCCACCCCCCTTCCCCTCAACTACAGAGGCTTCTCTCCTCTCACCGAATACACCAGACACCCTCCTGCCTCCAGGCTCAGCATTTGCTGTTCTCTCTGCCTGGAAAGCTCTTCCCCCAAATGTTTGTGTGGCTCACTCACTCCCTGTTCAAAGGTCAGTGTGTCATTTGCCTGCTTGCTCCTGGTGCTCTCTCTTCTTGGTCCTGTGTTGTTTTCTCTCCCCCCCCCCACCGGCCCTTTCTCTCTCTCTCTCTCTCATTCATAAGGTAAGATCTCTGAAAACAAGAGCTTTATGTCTGCTTTGTTACATCTGTATTCCTGTATTCTGGGCACTCAATTCCTGTGTGTTGAATAAGCAAGTAATGCCATTTTGAAGACAAAGTAAAAGGGCTAGCAGAAGAGAAACAAACTGAGGGCTTCAGAGGGGAAGGGGTGGGGGAACGGGATAGGCCGGTGATGGGTAGTAAGGAGGGCACGTATTGCATGGTGCACTGGGTGTTATACGCAACTAATGAATCATGGAACTTTACATCAAAAACCAGGGATGTACTGTATGGTGACTAACATAATATAATAAAAAAAATTATTATAATAATATATGTCCTAATACCTGGNCAGCAGGCAGACTAATGCCCCCTTATGATGTCCATGTCCTAATACCTGGATCCTGTGAATATGTCACCTTCCATGGCAAAAGGGACTTTGCAGAGGTGATTAAAAATAATATATGTCCTAATACCTGGATCCTGTGAATATGTCACCTTCCATGGCAAAAGGGACTTTGCAGAGGTGATTAAAATCTGGAGATGACCAGATATGTGCCTTACATTATCTGAATGGACCCAATGTGATCACAAGTTTCTCATAAGAGGGAAGTAAGAGGGTGAGAGTTAGAGTCACAGGAGATAAGACCATAGAAACACGGTCAGACAGAGATTTGAAGATGCCACACCAGTGGCTGAGACAATGGAGGAAGGGGCCATGAGCCAAGGAATGTAGACAGCCTCTTAAAGTTGGACAAAGCAAGGGAAAGAGATTCTCCCCTAGAGCCTTCAGAAGGATTTACAGCCCTGCCCACCTCTTGACTCCCAAGATAACAAACCTGCATTGTTTTGAGCCACTAAATTTGTTACAGCATAAGAGGAAACTGCTACTCAGAGTTCACTCAGTGTGTAAACTCATTGAAGACAGGACATGGGTCTTGTTCATTCTTAAATCCATACTGTCCTAGCACAATTCCTAACACAAGCAAGGCATTTAGTAAACGTTTGTGGAAGGAATAAATGAAGTTTAACAGCAGAGAAGAATCAAAGCTCCCATCCTGATGGAGTGATGAAATCACTTACCCTGTGTCACCTTGCCTCAGGAAGGGAAGAAAGCATCTTGCTCTTAGGAAGCCTCCTTGAATTTTTTGAGCCCTAAGTAGGGAGACAACCCAGGGCTTAGGCACCAAGATCAACAACGGAGAATGAAGACAAGTCACAAGGGGCCTTGTGAGATATGTTAAGGAGCTTGGCCCCTCTTCTGTAAACACAAGGGAGCCACTGAAGGATTTTCAGCAAGGCAGAGAGACATATTCAAATTTGCATTTAGGAGGTATAGCACCCTTAAAACATGAAATTTAGAAATCCATGGGTCAGAGAAGAAGTCAGAACTAGAGTCATAAATGTGGGAGGCAGTAGCTTATAGTTGCTGATTTATTCCATCTAGATAACATTTTAATTAAAAGCACCCTTACGAATTTTCTTTCCTTTTCAAAGCTATGTTCTTCTGAAACATATTCCATTGAGCTGTTCATGCCATTCCTGGTTTTCTGACAATTTTCTTGCTAACATGGGTTCAATAAAAACCCGGAAGGATTGAAAGTTCTGGCTCACCAACCCTTTTGATGTTTTTCGACATAGGCATCAGCACATCCTACCCCATCTACAATTTTTTTAAAGAAATCTATCTTCTCTGAACTATTTCAAATTTTTTTATTCATCCCTCCAATAGTATTTCCTTTCAGGAAGCTCTTTGCACTATTTAAAATAATGTGAACATTTTCTTAGGAGCTGGAAATTTCCTTCCAACTAACCCTTGTCTCTTTATTCCTTTCATCAGATTTCATAGTTGAGAATGTGTCAAGAAGGAAGGTGGGGGGAAAAAAAAAGGTCTCTCTCCACTCCCTTGTCTTTTTAATCCCTAGAAATGAAAAGAGGCTTGCTCATGACTTGGAAGTGGTGGGCTGAGGCCTCCCAGAACCATCTGCCTCCTGTCATTGCCAACCAGAGCCAAGGCGACATTGACAAGAACCCAGGAGCCGAGGGAGCGCCTGAGTTGCACCTGCCCTGCAGGATCCAGGGAGAACACAGTGAGATTCTGCAGAGGTCACACTTTGTGTGCTCCTGGGTGCAGAAAACATAGGCAATTCGGGTGTCTGATTGTAGACATACCAAAGAGCATGGCTGGCATGTTAAAGCCATCATAGCCTTTATTTGAGGGCAAAGAGGAAAGAATGACTATGCTAACAGTCCAAATATGTTTAGGATCTTAAAATGGCTCATCACTCACCCTGAATTTTACAAATCACTTTTCAGAGATGAAATTTTTAAATGTCTCTTTCCATTTCATTTGTTCTTTACACTTGAGGGGTAGCAATGAGTACACTCACTGAGGAATAAGAAATAGCCAAGGCCACTACATGTGATCTTTTACTCAAGCTACAGATACTCACCCAGTGGAGTGGAAGAAGATCTTCTGGACTTTGGATTCTGGCTTGGATTTCCAGATTCTAACTCAACCAGATCAACTGTAACTTTAGTAAGTTGTTTAATAATTTTTCTGGACTTCTATTTCTTTAAGTGCAAAAGGAGAGGACTAAGAGCCCATCCCTCTGAACTAAATATTTGTACGTTACCACGTTAGCCTCTTTCAGGTCTACATGCTCCTGATCAAGAATCTGAAGTCTGGACTTTTGTTTCGGAACAGGAAAAAGGCTCCTGAACTCCCTCCATTCTCACTGATCTCGCCCTTCCAACTATGGTCTTCACCTTCCCCGCCCTCTCCTGCCTCTTACCCACATCCCAACTCCACAGCCCCATCTCAGATATCAAGGGCGACCGCAACTCATGCTGAAAGATTGGAGAGGGGTGTAGACTCCCAAACAATCGTGCAGACGTGTCCTGTTGCATTCTTGTGGTTGGTGCTAGAATGGATGTCATTCTCGCTTGTGGCATGACCAGTCCATGCCAGCTGCTCTGGTTGGCAGTGGGACTCTGAGGATTGCTGCTCCCAACTGCTCCCACCTCTCGGAACAGCCAGCTCCTAGTCCCTGGGCTGCTGGGCAGTTCACTTTCCTCGTTCCACACTCCTGCTGAGGACTGCCCAAACACAGTCCCTGCCAAGTAACAGGGGACAACTTGAAGATGCAGGATTGGTCTAGAGAATCCATTCTAATTCCCCCAGCTGGGACTGTATTAAGGGAGCAAAAATGAAAGTGTAACACCGACTGGTCTTCACCTGAAGGTAGTTCCACGGGGTGGAGTCAGAGGGACCTGGCCTCACGCCCCACCTCCACATGCATACTTTGTAGCCTAGTGGCTTTGGAAAAAATTACCTACCTCCCTAAGCCTTGGCTTTCTTGACTTTAAAGTGGTAAAAATAATCACAATTGGGTTTTTTTAAGATAGATTTATTATTTATTTGAGAGAAAAGGAGTGCACGAGCAGGGGGAGGGGCAAAAGGAGACAGAGAGAGAGAAGCAACTCCCCACTGAACTGGGAGCCTGACTCAGGGCTTGATCCCATGACCCTGAGATTATGACCTGAGCTAAAACCAAGAGTCAGTCGCTTAACTGGCTGAACCACCCACGTGCCCCATGGTTGTTTGTTAAACACATGGTGTTTAGAGGATTAAATAACATAACATGAATTTTTTTAAAAATATTTTATTTTTAAGCAATCTCTACATCCAACCTGGGACTCGAACTCACAGCCCTGACATCAAGAGTCACGTGCTCTACTGACCGAGCCAGGCTCCCTGAGATAACACATTTCTTGTTAGACTCTGTAGGTTGGCTACCTAAAAACCTAGCACAACCCCCTTTTCCCTCCTTGCTCTCCATGTCTTCCCACATTTCTTGAAGCCTTCAGAACAAACTCGCATAAAATAAGGACTCTTCTGAAAACTCTGAGTTCCAAAAGATACACAGAAATACATTGCAATACCAATGCAGAAATGTAGAAAGACAGTACCCACCAGGCTCTCTCCATCACTCACCTGCCCCTCTCCCTGCACCTGCTGCTACCACATTTTCTTTCCACATGCTTTCCTTGACTTGTTTTGGTCCACATCAGGAAAATACCTCCCAGATTCATTCCAAACTCAAACATCTCCCAAGTTTGCAGAATAGCTGGAGAGAGAAGGACCTGACTGACCCAGCTCTGGATGACATGCCTGCCTCTAGACCAATCAGCTATGACCAGGAGTCTGCGGCCATGTTGCATAAAGTGGCACGGAGGAGCCATGACAAGACCATGGGGGTGACAGTTCCCAGGAAGAGGGACAGCAGACCGCAGTGAACACGCGGAGTGGAGGAGTTACGTGAGAGGTATATGACCAGGTTTCATTCCTTTAAGAAATTATTATATACAGGTGGCCGGGAAGAAGACAGAAATATTAAGTCTTTGATTAAGTTTAAATTGATTCTGATGCAAAAGGGGATAATGTACGAAAACCCCAAAACGATCAGCAGTGGTAGAAGAAATCTTGTGCTTTTTGAGTTCCAATCAATAAGGCCCTGCCTCTCTCTCGGGAGGACATCTCCTCCTCAGGACTTTCTACCCTTACAAAGCTCTAGGCCTTACCCTTCCTTCTGTCTTGGAAGACAAGACACAAAAACACTCAAAATAAAGGATGGCTAGGGGACAGGTTTTGTCAAACAGGGGAACTATTTAAAGTGGGATCTTTCTGCCCTGGGCAGGAATTAATGGAATTAAGCCATGAACAGGGATTTACTCTACTGCACACAGTGAAAGAGGCTACAAAATGGGATAAGACAGGATTAAGTAGCGTAATTAGAGTTTATGGAAAAGAGATCAAGAAGTTAGTGATGGCTCCAGGAAGCCAGTGGATCTTGGCTCCTGTGCTGAAGATGAAAGAAGGTGGGGCAGGGAGGGAGGAGCAGCGAACAAAAGAACCGAGGTCAGAGTGAAAGTGGCACATTTGTGGACAGTCACATGCAAGAGAGCACAGAACATCGGCCACTAAATTGTGGGGTGCCCAGTGAAAGCACCCAGCAGTGTGCCTGTTAAATGCAGATTCCTGCCCCCCCCCGCCCCGCCCCGGGTGTAGTTGTTCTGAAGAGGGTCCTGATAGCTCAGGAAAGCTGCACTGAGCCAGTGCCCCTGCAGCCACTTCCTGGGGCTACTTTGGTCCCCAATCCCTAGAGGGGCCACTTGGTCACCAGATGGTCTGGCCTTCAGCTCCCAGGCTGCGCATTGTGACACCCAGCCCAGATGCAACAAAAACAGTCTAGACGTTGAATGCTTCTTAGACAATGTTGCTGGTTCTATGTCTCATTGGTTCTCTCACCTGTTTTCTATTATCTAGCCAAACTCTTTTATATAAATGTAACAATCAGCATTTGCATAATAGTAAAGAGTGATTTGTCTTAATTTTTTATCTTAATTTTTTAAAAAAAGAGGTATGTTTGAAGAGTTTCTATTCCAAACTTCCCAAGAGTTGATACTATTAATCAATCATACATTATTTCTTTTTCTTTCTAAGCCACTTTTTATCTCCTCTCCTGCAATTCAACCCACATAATTTCATTTAAGGTATCATTTTACAACAAGAAAACAGAGTTAAGGATAAGTCTTATAATTTTCAAGGTGTTGAGACTAAAATAGGTTTTTTATTTTTTATTTTTTTTTATTTTTTTTTTTAAAGATTTTATTTACTTATTCGACAGAGATAGAGACAGCCAGCGAGAGAGGGAACACANTATAATTTTCAAGGTGTTGAGACTAAAATAGGTTTTTTATTTTTTATTTTTTTTTATTTTTTTTTTTTTAAAGATTTTATTTACTTATTCGACAGAGATAGAGACAGCCAGCGAGAGAGGGAACACAAGCAGGGGGAGTGGGAGAGGAAGAAGCAGGCTCATAGCTGAAGAGCCTGATGTGGGGCTCGATCCCATAACGCCGGGATCACGCCCTGAGCCGAAGGCAGACGCTTAACCGCTGTGCCACCCAGGCGCCCCTAAAATAGGTTTTTTAATACTCTCCCCAAGGGTCTTTTATTAAGCCATTATCTTGTCATTATTTTATTCTTGAGTTGTTCCCTTCAATTATTTTCAAAAAAGTTCAAAATGTTAGTAAGATGTGTTCCAGTCTCTTGACCCAGAAATTACAAGTACACACAGAATGAATATGACTTTTCACCGCCCCTCCCTCTTCTCTGCTTGAATTTCTCTTATACTTCAGTCCATCCCCAGCCTAAGTTTTGCAACCGTAAAACGTGAGGACGAGACAGGAAAAGCATCTGCCTTGTGTCGTTACATTCACTGAGTTGGGTGGTTCTCACTCCAGCATCACCATGAATAGACTTTGAGTCTTCCATCTAATTTCTATCTAGCCCCATTTTTTAAAGTATATTTTTAAAGATTTTATTTATTTATTTGACGGAGAGAGAGAGAGAGAAAGCACAAGCAAGGGGGGAGGGGCAGAGGGAGAAGCAGAGGGAGAAGCAGACTCCCCGCTGAGCAGGGAACCCGATGCCGGCCAATCTCTGGGCCCCCAGATCATGACCTGAGCTGAAGGCAGATGCTTAACCAACTGAGCCACCCGGGCACCCCCATCTAGCCCCACTCTATTAGAAATGTGATTACTATTCAGCAGTTAACTCTTCTAATAATCAGAAGAAACAACTATGATGACTCACAATCCTCTTGGTCTCCAAGCACTGGATACAATCCCATCTGAGATCTCTGTGTCCTGAGATTGGTCTGGATCTCTGGTCTGTGCTGCCTAGGAGCACACAAGATGAAAAACAACATTTATTGGCCCATCACTGGGGTAGTGAATCAGACCAACTCAGATGAACAATAGCTGTAAGTACACAAGTCAGCCTCTGCGTGCTAAACAATGTCCACCTAGCACCCCTCGGGATTGTGTTCTGCTTATTTATTATTACACAGTAAATTACCAACCACCATTTTATTATATTTCACAATTTTCAAGTCAGAGAATCTGGCAGAGCCCAGCCAGGTGATTCTTCTGTTCCAACCCACGTGTCTGCACCTTGGTAGCCACCTGGCCTCTTCAGCAAAGCAGTCTCAGGGTAGTCAGACTTGGCAGCCAGCTTCCAAAAAGGGTGTTCTGAGGGATGGGAAGTGGAAGTTGCCCATTTCTCTCTCTTTCTTTCTTTCTTTCTTTCTTTCTTTCTTTCTTTCTTTCTTTCTTCCTTTCTTTCTTTTCTTTCTTTCTTTCTTTTCTTTCTTTCTTTCTTTCTTCCTTTCTTTCTTTCTTTCTGTCTTTCTTTCTGTCTTTCTTTCTTTCTTTCTGTCTTTCTTTCTTTCTTTCTTTCTTTCTTTCTTTCTTTCTTTCTCTTTCTGATTCATTTATTCATTTGAGAGACAGCATGAGCAGGAGGAGCAGAGGGAGAGAGAATCTCAAGCAAGCTCCGCGTTGAACATGGAGCCAGACATGGGGCTTGATCCCATGGCTCCGAGAGCAGGACCTGAGCCCAAACCAAGGGTCAGCCACTCACTGGACTGCACCACCCAGGCTCCCCGGAAGCTGTCAATTTCTTAAGGCCTGCACCTGGAAATTGGCATATTACTTCTGCCATATTCTATTAGTCAAGCAATTACAACTCCAAACTATGTAATAAGAGAGAGGACTAATAAAGAATATGTGGCCATCTTTAATCCATCATGGAGTTTTTTCACCAAATGTTTGTGGAGCATGTAGTCAAGCCCAGGCTCTGTGTACAACTCTGGGAATATGGAGGGATGGTAACACACTCCCTGCCACGAACAAGTCCACAGCCTAGAGGAGAAGCTGATGTGTTATATAGTTCCTATTCGTAAAGTTCAGTAATTCTCCAAGACAATCAATCAGTGAAACCAGGAGTAAATTTTAGGAGATAATTTAAAATGAAAAAGAGAAAAATCCACTGTCTAATAATATCTAGTTTCTCATAATTCAAACGTGTATTTATCTAACAACACCTGCCATACAAATAAATTGTGACATGGCACCAAAGCTTGAAGTGTTAGAGGGGAAAATAAATGGCAGAGATAACTTCTTTGAGAAACAAATCTTGTGCATGCTAAGAAACTGTAGTCAGAGCTCAGAGATCACGGGATAAATTCTAAAAGACTTCAGTTCTCATCTGTAAGCCAAGCAGTTAGGCCAGTTATCACCCTTGGCAAACCTGTCAATCAGCAATCAGAGAAGGCTTACCCTTGTAACAGAGCATTTGGATCACAAAGGAAAGGCAGAGCAATCAGGCATCCTCTTCTCGGGAAAACAGGAAAGAGAACGTTTCTAGTTCAGCAGACTTCCAGCTTGGATGCTGTCTCCCCCCTGAAGTGGAGCTGTTAGGCATAAAGTCGCTTAGCTTAAAAGACTGATATGTCACAATTGTTTAAGGTTTGAGATTTCCAGCAAAAGTTTGGGAGAATATGGTCACACTGTAATAGATTTACTGTGTTCATGAAGCAAAAATATGGTAAAGATTTGGAGAAAGTGG
>NC_048231.1:12472700-12482635 GCF_002007445.2 Ailuropoda melanoleuca | reverse complement strand
TCTTTCTTTCTTTCTGTCTTTCTTTCTGTCTTTCTTTCTTTCTTTCTGTCTTTCTTTCTTTCTTTCTTTCTTTCTTTCTTTCTTTCTTTCTCTTTCTGATTCATTTATTCATTTGAGAGACAGCATGAGCAGGAGGAGCAGAGGGAGAGAGAATCTCAAGCAAGCTCCGCGTTGAACATGGAGCCAGACATGGGGCTTGATCCCATGGCTCCGAGAGCAGGACCTGAGCCCAAACCAAGGGTCAGCCACTCACTGGACTGCACCACCCAGGCTCCCCGGAAGCTGTCAATTTCTTAAGGCCTGCACCTGGAAATTGGCATATTACTTCTGCCATATTCTATTAGTCAAGCAATTACAACTCCAAACTATGTAATAAGAGAGAGGACTAATAAAGAATATGTGGCCATCTTTAATCCATCATGGAGTTTTTTCACCAAATGTTTGTGGAGCATGTAGTCAAGCCCAGGCTCTGTGTACAACTCTGGGAATATGGAGGGATGGTAACACACTCCCTGCCACGAACAAGTCCACAGCCTAGAGGAGAAGCTGATGTGTTATATAGTTCCTATTCGTAAAGTTCAGTAATTCTCCAAGACAATCAATCAGTGAAACCAGGAGTAAATTTTAGGAGATAATTTAAAATGAAAAAGAGAAAAATCCACTGTCTAATAATATCTAGTTTCTCATAATTCAAACGTGTATTTATCTAACAACACCTGCCATACAAATAAATTGTGACATGGCACCAAAGCTTGAAGTGTTAGAGGGGAAAATAAATGGCAGAGATAACTTCTTTGAGAAACAAATCTTGTGCATGCTAAGAAACTGTAGTCAGAGCTCAGAGATCACGGGATAAATTCTAAAAGACTTCAGTTCTCATCTGTAAGCCAAGCAGTTAGGCCAGTTATCACCCTTGGCAAACCTGTCAATCAGCAATCAGAGAAGGCTTACCCTTGTAACAGAGCATTTGGATCACAAAGGAAAGGCAGAGCAATCAGGCATCCTCTTCTCGGGAAAACAGGAAAGAGAACGTTTCTAGTTCAGCAGACTTCCAGCTTGGATGCTGTCTCCCCCCTGAAGTGGAGCTGTTAGGCATAAAGTCGCTTAGCTTAAAAGACTGATATGTCACAATTGTTTAAGGTTTGAGATTTCCAGCAAAAGTTTGGGAGAATATGGTCACACTGTAATAGATTTACTGTGTTCATGAAGCAAAAATATGGTAAAGATTTGGAGAAAGTGGCTTAGATTCTGCTTTTTAGGGATGATTCCTGAGGGACAGGCCATCAAAATCACTGACCTACAAACCATTCCCTGCCTGCCCAGTTCCTTCGGGCCTTTGGGTTTTGTCCATGTTGCTCTCTCACCTGGAACATCTGGGTCATGCTGGAAAGGGGAAAGGAAAACGTGAGAATGTGGTTGGGACCAGGGAAGTGGCCCAAGCAGCACACTATATGGAAGGCACATGTTGTTCCGAACGGGAACGCAGATGACAAATGCTGCTGTATAGAGAAAGGAGACTCACGTGGTGGGAAAAGGTCTCAGATAGGGTGTGTGAACTTGAGCTAAACAGAGACAGAGATGTCAAAGAAGATGGTTCTAGGCTGGCAAAACAGCACATGTGACACATGAATATGGTTCCAGCCAGTAGGTTTTGAGCACCTACTCTATGGCAGGCATTGGCCGCTGCTGAGCCCTCTATGGGATCCGGACACATTCGAGAGACCTCAAGGAGACCAGCTGAGTACAAGTATCTAAGACTGTTGGGACGTAAGTTTGGCAACACAGGCACGTCCAAGTTAGAAAGAGCCTTGAATCCTCTACTAAAGTCTTTGAAGCAGTGTTCCTCATTCTAGAAACAGAAGTTCTTTTGTTTGCTTCAAAGAGCTCTTGACAGATTCTTTTCCAAAAGTGTAATCCATATTTCAACAGGGGGGAAAAAAAGAGCACCTGCATTCTACATTTAGAACGGTCATCACTGTTAAACCTAATTTATATATGGGACCAAATGCCTAGTGGTTCTTGGTACTAGTCCCTGTACTCTTTGACTTCTCATTCTTATATATTTCTTGGTTTAAACATGACCTGAACTGCGTATTATTCAATGACTTTTAAATATCATTGGATTTTCTTGGATAAGCAATTATGAAATAAGGGCAAACTATTTTACAGGTTGTGTTTTTCTAAATCACAATATCGAAATACTTGGTTTGCACCAGGAAGGTGAGGCCAGGAGAAGGAAGAATAAGTTAACACGTACAAAGTCATCTCCTGAAAAATGGAAGATTTTTCTTGTGCTTGCCCCACTTCCCAGTGTCCCCACTCTACCTATCACATGAGACCCACCTTAAGTCCAACTTCTTCCATGACATTCTCTCTCACGTTTCCATCTTCTACTGATTATTTCCCTCCCCGATCTCCTCTTGCACATGTCATTATTAAACTCTCTCAATCTTTAGAAACTAAACTAAGAAGCATTTTGAGAACAAGTAGATCTTATACATTTTTTATATTGCTCAAGGTCTAGCTAATAATAATAATAACTAATAATGATAATAATAGCCAACATTTATTGGGCACTTAACTGTGCCGATGTGTAACTTGCACTATTCGATTTAATTCTTGCAGTCATCCTTGGAGGATGGTGCTATCATTATCCTCACTTTACAGATGAGGAAATTGAGACTTACTCAACGTTATATGGCCAGAAATGATGAACTCAGGATTTGAAGGTATTCTGATCCAGAGTCCATGTACTTAACTCTTTCTCAAAATAATACAAAAAGCATTTACTGAGCATCTACTGTGTTCCAGGGATTGCGTTAAGTGCATTACATGGATTTCTTCATTTATTTTTCACATGTATCTATGAGATACGTACTATTATTGTCCCCATTTTAAGGATCAGGAAATTGAGAAGTCATGAGATTTTTTTTNGAAACTGTAGTCAGAGCTCAGAGATCACGGGATAAATTCTAAAAGACTTCAGTTCTCATCTGTAAGCCAAGCAGTTAGGCCAGTTATCACCCTTGGCAAACCTGTCAATCAGCAATCAGAGAAGGCTTACCCTTGTAACAGAGCATTTGGATCACAAAGGAAAGGCAGAGCAATCAGGCATCCTCTTCTCGGGAAAACAGGAAAGAGAACGTTTCTAGTTCAGCAGACTTCCAGCTCGGATGCTGTCTCCCCCCTGAAGTGGAGCTGTTAGGCATAAAGTCGCTTAGCTTAAAAGACTGATATGTCACAATTGTTTAAGGTTTGAGATTTCCAGCAAAAGTTTGGGAGAATATGGTCACACTGTAATAGATTTACTGTGTTCATGAAGCAAAAATATGGTAAAGATTTGGAGAAAGTGGCTTAGATTCTGCTTTTTAGGGATGATTCCTGAGGGACAGGCCATCAAAATCACTGACCTACAAACCATTCCCTGCCTGCCCAGTTCCTTCGGGCCTTTGGGTTTTGTCCATGTTGCTCTCTCACCTGGAACATCTGGGTCATGCTGGAAAGGGGAAAGGAAAACGTGAGAATGTGGTTGGGACCAGGGAAGTGGCCCAAGCAGCACACTATATGGAAGGCACATGTTGTTCCGAACGGGAACGCAGATGACAAATGCTGCTGTATAGAGAAAGGAGACTCACGTGGTGGGAAAAGGTCTCAGATAGGGTGTGTGAACTTGAGCTAAACAGAGACAGAGATGTCAAAGAAGATGGTTCTAGGCTGGCAAAACAGCACATGTGACACATGAATATGGTTCCAGCCAGTAGGTTTTGAGCACCTACTCTATGGCAGGCATTGGCCGCTGCTGAGCCCTCTATGGGATCCGGACACATTCGAGAGACCTCAAGGAGACCAGCTGAGTACAAGTATCTAAGACTGTTGGGACGTAAGTTTGGCAACACAGGCACGTCCAAGTTAGAAAGAGCCTTGAATCCTCTACTAAAGTCTTTGAAGCAGTGTTCCTCATTCTAGAAACAGAAGTTCTTTTGTTTGCTTCAAAGAGCTCTTGACAGATTCTTTTCCAAAAGTGTAATCCATATTTCAACAGGGGGGAAAAAAGAGCACCTGCATTCTACATTTAGAACGGTCATCACTGTTAAACCTAATTTATATATGGGACCAAATGCCTAGTGGTTCTTGGTACTAGTCCCTGTACTCTTTGACTTCTCATTCTTATATATTTCTTGGTTTAAACATGACCTGAACTGCGTATTATTCAATGACTTTTAAATATCATTGGATTTTCTTGGATAAGCAATTATGAAATAAGGGCAAACTATTTTACAGGTTGTGTTTTTCTAAATCACAATATCGAAATACTTGGTTTGCACCAGGAAGGTGAGGCCAGGAGAAGGAAGAATAAGTTAACACGTACAAAGTCATCTCCTGAAAAATGGAAGATTTTTCTTGTGCTTGCCCCACTTCCCAGTGTCCCCACTCTACCTATCACGAGACCCACCTTAAGTCCAGCTTCTTCCATGACATTCTCTCTCACGTTTCCGTCTTCTACTGATTATTTCCCTCCCCGATCTCCTCTTGCACATGTCATTATTAAACTCTCTCAATCTTTAGAAACTAAACTAAGAAGCATTTTGAGAACAAGTAGATCTTATACATTTTTTATATTGCTCAAGGTCTAGCTAATAATAATAATAACTAATAATGATAATAATAGCCAACATTTATTGGGCACTTAACTGTGCCGATGTGTAACTTGCACTATTCGATTTAATTCTTGCAGTCATCCTTGGAGGATGGTGCTATCATTATCCTCACTTTACAGATGAGGAAATTGAGACTTACTCAACGTTATATGGCCAGAAATGATGAACTCAGGATTTGAAGGTATTCTGATCCAGAGTCCATGTACTTAACTCTTTCTCAAAATAATACAAAAAGCATTTACTGAGCATCTACTGTGTTCCAGGGATTGCGTTAAGTGCATTACATGGATTTCTTCATTTATTTTTCACATGTATCTATGAGATACGTACTATTATTGTCCCCATTTTAAGGATCAGGAAATTGAGAAGTCATGAGATTTTTTTTGTCTTTGTTTTTGTGAGAGCATTTAAGTCCTGCTACAGTAGCAAATTTCAGTTATTTAATACAGTGTTATCACTATAGTCACTATGTCTTAATGCAAGAAGTAGTGAGTTTAAACAGCTTTGTCAAGGGCATATATATCCAGTGAGGGGCTGGAATCCAGATTGGGGCCAACCACAATTCAGCCTAGAGACCACTGAAGAACATAGAATGCTCCACTTAATGCAGGACTGCC
Organism: Ailuropoda melanoleuca; assembly: GCF_002007445.2. Taxonomy (NCBI): domain Eukaryota; kingdom Metazoa; phylum Chordata; class Mammalia; order Carnivora; family Ursidae; genus Ailuropoda; species Ailuropoda melanoleuca. The sequence goes on along the minus strand of NC_048231.1, from coordinate 12,477,360 downwards.
TTCCATAACATCCTGGCTGCTGCAATTCTCTTACTTCAACCATTTCGTTCATCGCATGTTATCCAATGTCTTGACTCTCCTTAGGCTAATCCTAGATAACACCCATCTTAAAGCATGGTCTTCTGAACTAGAACAAATATCTCAGATGGGATCCGATCAGACCCTGTCATAAGTCTCATCCCACAAACAAAATTACAGGGTTCTGAAGCCAGGTTCCCTGCCATTCTCCTTTCCATGGCCCTCAGCCCCGCGCTCAGTGTGCTATGTCTGTTCCTGTCTTCGGCCACAAAGACGCTCAGCTCATTTCTGAATGTGATAGTGGTTTGGATTTCCATCTCCGTAGTGAGTGGGGTATCAGTTAGGAATGATTTCCACTGTTAATAATAGAACATCCACCAATGGCTTAAACAAAAGTGTTTATAATTCTTACATCACAGCCATCTGGACAACATGGCGGCTGGCATTCGTGTAATGGCTTAACGATGACAGGGCTGGCATTGCTACGATTCTCTTGGCCTTTTCTTCCCAGTTACAAGTTTCAGGCAAGTCAAGAAGGGTTGAAGGTGCTGGATGTGTCAGTTGTTTCTTTTTTTTTTTTANAATTGTTTAAGGTTTGAGATTTCCAGCAAAAGTTTGGGAGAATATGGTCACACTGTAATAGATTTACTGTGTTCATGAAGCAAAAATATGGTAAAGATTTGGAGAAAGTGGTTTAGATTCTGCTTTTTAGGGATGATTCCTGAGGGACAGGCCATCAAAATCACTGACCTACAAACCATTCCCTGCCTGCCCAGTTCCTTCGGGCCTTTGGGTTTTGTCCATGTTGCTCTCTCACCTGGAACATCTGGGTCATGCTGGAAAGGGGAAAGGAAAACGTGAGAATGTGGTTGGGACCAGGGAAGTGGCCCAAGCAGCACACTATATGGAAGGCACATGTTGTTCCGAACGGGAACGCAGATGACAAATGCTGCTGTATAGAGAAAGGAGACTCACGTGGTGGGAAAAGGTCTCAGATAGGGTGTGTGAACTTGAGCTAAACAGAGACAGAGACGTCAAAGAAGATGGTTCTAGGCTGGCAAAACAGCACATGTGACACATGAATATGGTTCCAGCCAGTAGGTTTTGAGCACCTACTCTATGGCAGGCATTGGCCGCTGCTGAGCCCTCTATGGGATCCGGACACATTCGAGAGACCTCAAGGAGACCAGCTGAGTACAAGTATCTAAGACTGTTGGGACGTAAGTTTGGCAACACAGGCACNCAGGGAATCTCAAGAGGAATGTTAAGCAGACTCTGTGCTCAGTGAGGAGCATGATGCAGGGCTGGATCTCACGACCCCGAGATCATTACTTGAGCTGAAATCATGAGTCAGACGCTTAACTGAATGAGCCACCCAGGTGCCCCAGTTCTGTTCCTTTTAAAAGAAAAACAAAAGTTTTCCTAAAAGCCTCCTCAGCAAACTCCCCATCTGGCTCATTGGCTACAGCTAGGGGTCACGTGGCACTTCCGGCTGCAAGGGAGTCTAGGAAGCTGGGGAACATGACTGCTCTGACTAGCTTAGACCTTTCATGATCTATTGCTTGGGTTTGTCACATTGCTGTCCAGAACAAGCAAAAAGGAAGTGCAAGATCCTAGGTACCAGAGAGGCATAAAAGAGTGTCTGCCATGAAAGTCATCTGCAGCCCTATATCCACTGTCTAATTTGTTTGGGGATGAAATTAGTCTTTGGGCAGCAATGCATACATCCAGTTATAGCCTCCCTACCCACACTATTGGAACCCACTCCAGTTTCCTCCTAGAACTGAAGTCCAGCTATGAATAGAAGCCATGGATGCAGCTAATTCCTGCCAATCTCTTTCTCTAAACCCTGCAAGCAGTTAAAACTTCCAGCAGTCTGAACAAATGTCCCTGATCTTGGGCTCAGACTTGACCCTTAAGAACAAGTACTGCTTGTTGCTCGTGCAGCTTTGCATCATGCCCCATTACACATTTCTAGATCAGACGTGTTGATCTTGGACTTGGACCTGTATTGGATTTTGGTCTTGGCTGACTTTAGCTCAAATCCTTCTCCTAGCTGGGAACTCCCAGCATGCCTTGAAGCCCAACCCACACCATCTATGACACATAACAGATTACTAAATAAATTCACATTGAATTTCTTTGAATATTTAAATTCCCAGGATGTCAACTGCTGTCACTAACAGCAATAGCCATCTGTCAGAAATGCTATTAAGGAAGTAACCTCGTTCAAGGAAGACTTGTAGCAAGTTAGCTTCAATTTATTAGGCAATGTGGTCAAAGGTAAACAAAGTTCCATTTTTAAAAGGGAACTTTTGAGTTTCGTACATTGAGTAATGGGCCACAACAACAATCAGCGATGAAACAGGAGAAGTCTGAATATGGGTTGATCTTGTACTGTCTGGCCAACCAACACTGAATATCAATGACTAAGTTTTCAGCTAAAAGAAATAAAAGGAGAAAGTCAGAAGGGTTATAGAAGAACAGGGTAGCAAATATTGTAACATCCTGTATGAATACTGATATCTACATTCCAGGAAAGTGTCTCATTGGAAGAGCGAAAATACTTTGTTTTACCCAGATAATAAGAATGATTTAACCTTCCGCATTTCTCTATAGCTCAAAGCTAAGAATAATACTTAACCATAATAACTACGTTTTCCTAGAGTCCCAGTAAATGTGCATCTCTAATTCTGCAAAGCTTTTGGTTTTCTATTTTTTCCTTAATTGATTTATTGCATGTACGTCTTATTGAAAGCCATCTCAAAGATTGTTTTCAAAAGATAGGGGTTTTTTGTTTGGTTTGGTTTGGTTTTTGTTTGGTTTTTTGGCAGGGGAGAGTGCAGCCCAAAGGGATTGAAGTTAATCAGGTCATGCTATACACGTTTTTTGTGATCTAGCTTTTTTACAAAGCATAGCATAATAGAATGACTAGAAATAGATAGGTTGATAGAATGTGACTTTCCTACTACATCAATTAAGCATTTGACATGGTTTGACGGGATTCGAATGGCAATTATATCCAGGTTGAGCTCTCTGACAAGATTTTGGACTACAGACACCGTGGCTGTGTTGGTAACTGGGAGAAATTCCAATAAGCTGGGCATGCGTATGTCAGGGATGATATTTGATGATGAAAGTTTAGAAATCCAACTTATTTTCTTACTGCCCTGTGGTCTCCTGACCTCTTAAGGGAGAGCCACAATTTTCCTTCAGGGAGATTCAAGTAATTGAATGAATACTTCATTGAGACCTCAGAGCACCATCTCCTCACCAGCCATAACAACTCTGATTGATTGGTAGTGACTGTGGGCACTGTGTTTAAAAGGACTCTGAGATTTCATCCAGACTCAACGGGAAAGATGCTTAGCTTCATTAACCATATGTGTCAGGGGTAGGAGCCAGTGAAAGTGGAGTGGGAAGTGTGCATCTATATGCCATTCATGCTAGAGATCAGTGTCACCTGAGGGCTTGCTAAGTCACAGATCACTGTGTTTTAATACGTCAGGGGTAGGGCCCGAAAATCTGCATTTCTAACAAGTTCCCAGTTTTGTTGATGCTATGATCCAGGGACCACTCTTTGAGAACCATTTCGCTAGGGTAAAGCAGAAATCGTTTTAACCAGGAAATTTAAAAAAAAAAAAAATTATTTCCAGTGGTCTGCATTATAGAAGAGTTTTGATAAAGCAGTTGAAGATTTTCTGATTTTAATTAACAAACATCTCCAAGGAGTCACTTGGAGGAGTTGACTGCGCTTTGTGCCCTGCAGAAATTGACGTGCTGGGTGAGTGGTTTAATACTGATCATTTGAACTTGAGGGACATACTAGCTGCGGACAGCAGTTTGGAGTGTAGTGTAAGATAGAATTGTTCTCCCAGTGCTAATTAGACAGCAGGAGAAGCTGCATATTGAGTCTTCTCTTGGTTCACGGATCGTGTAATCAGAACAGAACAGGACATCTGTCCACCTATTTGCTGAGCCTGAAGAATGGCGTCCCGCTCATCTAACAGTTAAAGTAGTTAATAACTTCGTATGTGCCAGCCAGACTGGGTTTTACATGTAGCACCACGTTTAACATATTATCACATTTAATCCTCATGTCCACCATTTTCTGGATGAGAAAAATAGAGGCTCAAGGAGGTTAAATAATTCTCCCAAGTTCACAGAAATAGTAAGGGGCACAGCTGGGACTTAAATCCAGGCAGTTGGCCCCCCAGGCCTTATACTCCACACGCCCATAGCAGTACAACTGCAAGCCGCATTGATTTACACAGGGGTCAGTTGAAGGGCAAGGACAAGGTACAACCTGGTTTCGTAACATTTGAGTCAGACCTTGGATGTTTAAAGACACTTTCTCTCCACTGTGATTCTAGAAATGCTATTTGCATGCAACCTTGGTTCACAGGATCTCCACCAGCCTCCCCTGGCAAGGACCCCCCCCCACGACATATATGGGATGTGTTACCAAAAAGCTCCAAGTGCATCATGCCATTGTCAGTCATATCTTGTTTTAAACATACCAAAGGAATTGGTTGTTTAAAGGAATCTCTTGGCAAATGCTATTCTTGAAAAATGAAAAATCTTCTGGTAATGAAAATAATCACTCTATGTTCTGTTTTACAAGTCTGATTAAAAAAAAAAA
>NC_048231.1:12463371-12465975 GCF_002007445.2 Ailuropoda melanoleuca | reverse complement strand
CTCAAATCCTTCTCCTAGCTGGGAACTCCCAGCATGCCTTGAAGCCCAACCCACACCATCTATGACACATAACAGATTACTAAATAAATTCACATTGAATTTCTTTGAATATTTAAATTCCCAGGATGTCAACTGCTGTCACTAACAGCAATAGCCATCTGTCAGAAATGCTATTAAGGAAGTAACCTCGTTCAAGGAAGACTTGTAGCAAGTTAGCTTCAATTTATTAGGCAATGTGGTCAAAGGTAAACAAAGTTCCATTTTTAAAAGGGAACTTTTGAGTTTCGTACATTGAGTAATGGGCCACAACAACAATCAGCGATGAAACAGGAGAAGTCTGAATATGGGTTGATCTTGTACTGTCTGGCCAACCAACACTGAATATCAATGACTAAGTTTTCAGCTAAAAGAAATAAAAGGAGAAAGTCAGAAGGGTTATAGAAGAACAGGGTAGCAAATATTGTAACATCCTGTATGAATACTGATATCTACATTCCAGGAAAGTGTCTCATTGGAAGAGCGAAAATACTTTGTTTTACCCAGATAATAAGAATGATTTAACCTTCCGCATTTCTCTATAGCTCAAAGCTAAGAATAATACTTAACCATAATAACTACGTTTTCCTAGAGTCCCAGTAAATGTGCATCTCTAATTCTGCAAAGCTTTTGGTTTTCTATTTTTTCCTTAATTGATTTATTGCATGTACGTCTTATTGAAAGCCATCTCAAAGATTGTTTTCAAAAGATAGGGGTTTTTTGTTTGGTTTGGTTTGGTTTTTGTTTGGTTTTTTGGCAGGGGAGAGTGCAGCCCAAAGGGATTGAAGTTAATCAGGTCATGCTATACACGTTTTTTGTGATCTAGCTTTTTTACAAAGCATAGCATAATAGAATGACTAGAAATAGATAGGTTGATAGAATGTGACTTTCCTACTACATCAATTAAGCATTTGACATGGTTTGACGGGATTCGAATGGCAATTATATCCAGGTTGAGCTCTCTGACAAGATTTTGGACTACAGACACCGTGGCTGTGTTGGTAACTGGGAGAAATTCCAATAAGCTGGGCATGCGTATGTCAGGGATGATATTTGATGATGAAAGTTTAGAAATCCAACTTATTTTCTTACTGCCCTGTGGTCTCCTGACCTCTTAAGGGAGAGCCACAATTTTCCTTCAGGGAGATTCAAGTAATTGAATGAATACTTCATTGAGACCTCAGAGCACCATCTCCTCACCAGCCATAACAACTCTGATTGATTGGTAGTGACTGTGGGCACTGTGTTTAAAAGGACTCTGAGATTTCATCCAGACTCAACGGGAAAGATGCTTAGCTTCATTAACCATATGTGTCAGGGGTAGGAGCCAGTGAAAGTGGAGTGGGAAGTGTGCATCTATATGCCATTCATGCTAGAGATCAGTGTCACCTGAGGGCTTGCTAAGTCACAGATCACTGTGTTTTAATACGTCAGGGGTAGGGCCCGAAAATCTGCATTTCTAACAAGTTCCCAGTTTTGTTGATGCTATGATCCAGGGACCACTCTTTGAGAACCATTTCGCTAGGGTAAAGCAGAAATCGTTTTAACCAGGAAATTTAAAAAAAAAAAAAATTATTTCCAGTGGTCTGCATTATAGAAGAGTTTTGATAAAGCAGTTGAAGATTTTCTGATTTTAATTAACAAACATCTCCAAGGAGTCACTTGGAGGAGTTGACTGCGCTTTGTGCCCTGCAGAAATTGACGTGCTGGGTGAGTGGTTTAATACTGATCATTTGAACTTGAGGGACATACTAGCTGCGGACAGCAGTTTGGAGTGTAGTGTAAGATAGAATTGTTCTCCCAGTGCTAATTAGACAGCAGGAGAAGCTGCATATTGAGTCTTCTCTTGGTTCACGGATCGTGTAATCAGAACAGAACAGGACATCTGTCCACCTATTTGCTGAGCCTGAAGAATGGCGTCCCGCTCATCTAACAGTTAAAGTAGTTAATAACTTCGTATGTGCCAGCCAGACTGGGTTTTACATGTAGCACCACGTTTAACATATTATCACATTTAATCCTCATGTCCACCATTTTCTGGATGAGAAAAATAGAGGCTCAAGGAGGTTAAATAATTCTCCCAAGTTCACAGAAATAGTAAGGGGCACAGCTGGGACTTAAATCCAGGCAGTTGGCCCCCCAGGCCTTATACTCCACACGCCCATAGCAGTACAACTGCAAGCCGCATTGATTTACACAGGGGTCAGTTGAAGGGCAAGGACAAGGTACAACCTGGTTTCGTAACATTTGAGTCAGACCTTGGATGTTTAAAGACACTTTCTCTCCACTGTGATTCTAGAAATGCTATTTGCATGCAACCTTGGTTCACAGGATCTCCACCAGCCTCCCCTGGCAAGGACCCCCCCCCACGACATATATGGGATGTGTTACCAAAAAGCTCCAAGTGCATCATGCCATTGTCAGTCATATCTTGTTTTAAACATACCAAAGGAATTGGTTGTTTAAAGGAATCTCTTGGCAAATGCTATTCTTGAAAAATGAAAAATCTTCTGGTAATGAAAATAATCACTCTATGTTCTGTTTTACAAGTCTGATTAAAAAAAAAAA
>NC_048231.1:12452044-12462626 GCF_002007445.2 Ailuropoda melanoleuca | reverse complement strand
TTTTTTTTTTTAAAGATTTTATTTACTTATTCGACAGAGATAGAGACAGCCAGCGAGAGAGGGAACACAAGCAGGGGGAGTGGGAGAGGAAGAAGCAGGCTCATAGCTGAAGAGCCTGATGTGGGGCTCGATCCCATAACGCCGGGATCACGCCCTGAGCCGAAGGCAGACGCTTAACCGCTGTGCCACCCAGGCGCCCCTAAAATAGGTTTTTTAATACTCTCCCCAAGGGTCTTTTATTAAGCCATTATCTTGTCATTATTTTATTCTTGAGTTGTTCCCTTCAATTATTTTCAAAAAAGTTCAAAATGTTAGTAAGATGTGTTCCAGTCTCTTGACCCAGAAATTACAAGTACACACAGAATGAATATGACTTTTCACCGCCCCTCCCTCTTCTCTGCTTGAATTTCTCTTATACTTCAGTCCATCCCCAGCCTAAGTTTTGCAACCGTAAAACGTGAGGACGAGACAGGAAAAGCATCTGCCTTGTGTCGTTACATTCACTGAGTTGGGTGGTTCTCACTCCAGCATCACCATGAATAGACTTTGAGTCTTCCATCTAATTTCTATCTAGCCCCATTTTTTAAAGTATATTTTTAAAGATTTTATTTATTTATTTGACGGAGAGAGAGAGAGAGAAAGCACAAGCAAGGGGGGAGGGGCAGAGGGAGAAGCAGAGGGAGAAGCAGACTCCCCGCTGAGCAGGGAACCCGATGCCGGCCAATCTCTGGGCCCCCAGATCATGACCTGAGCTGAAGGCAGATGCTTAACCAACTGAGCCACCCGGGCACCCCCATCTAGCCCCACTCTATTAGAAATGTGATTACTATTCAGCAGTTAACTCTTCTAATAATCAGAAGAAACAACTATGATGACTCACAATCCTCTTGGTCTCCAAGCACTGGATACAATCCCATCTGAGATCTCTGTGTCCTGAGATTGGTCTGGATCTCTGGTCTGTGCTGCCTAGGAGCACACAAGATGAAAAACAACATTTATTGGCCCATCACTGGGGTAGTGAATCAGACCAACTCAGATGAACAATAGCTGTAAGTACACAAGTCAGCCTCTGCGTGCTAAACAATGTCCACCTAGCACCCCTCGGGATTGTGTTCTGCTTATTTATTATTACACAGTAAATTACCAACCACCATTTTATTATATTTCACAATTTTCAAGTCAGAGAATCTGGCAGAGCCCAGCCAGGTGATTCTTCTGTTCCAACCCACGTGTCTGCACCTTGGTAGCCACCTGGCCTCTTCAGCAAAGCAGTCTCAGGGTAGTCAGACTTGGCAGCCAGCTTCCAAAAAGGGTGTTCTGAGGGATGGGAAGTGGAAGTTGCCCATTTCTCTCTCTTTCTTTCTTTCTTTCTTTCTTTCTTTCTTTCTTTCTTTCTTTCTTCCTTTCTTTCTTTTCTTTCTTTCTTTCTTTTCTTTCTTTCTTTCTTTCTTCCTTTCTTTCTTTCTTTCTGTCTTTCTTTCTGTCTTTCTTTCTTTCTTTCTGTCTTTCTTTCTTTCTTTCTTTCTTTCTTTCTTTCTTTCTTTCTCTTTCTGATTCATTTATTCATTTGAGAGACAGCATGAGCAGGAGGAGCAGAGGGAGAGAGAATCTCAAGCAAGCTCCGCGTTGAACATGGAGCCAGACATGGGGCTTGATCCCATGGCTCCGAGAGCAGGACCTGAGCCCAAACCAAGGGTCAGCCACTCACTGGACTGCACCACCCAGGCTCCCCGGAAGCTGTCAATTTCTTAAGGCCTGCACCTGGAAATTGGCATATTACTTCTGCCATATTCTATTAGTCAAGCAATTACAACTCCAAACTATGTAATAAGAGAGAGGACTAATAAAGAATATGTGGCCATCTTTAATCCATCATGGAGTTTTTTCACCAAATGTTTGTGGAGCATGTAGTCAAGCCCAGGCTCTGTGTACAACTCTGGGAATATGGAGGGATGGTAACACACTCCCTGCCACGAACAAGTCCACAGCCTAGAGGAGAAGCTGATGTGTTATATAGTTCCTATTCGTAAAGTTCAGTAATTCTCCAAGACAATCAATCAGTGAAACCAGGAGTAAATTTTAGGAGATAATTTAAAATGAAAAAGAGAAAAATCCACTGTCTAATAATATCTAGTTTCTCATAATTCAAACGTGTATTTATCTAACAACACCTGCCATACAAATAAATTGTGACATGGCACCAAAGCTTGAAGTGTTAGAGGGGAAAATAAATGGCAGAGATAACTTCTTTGAGAAACAAATCTTGTGCATGCTAAGAAACTGTAGTCAGAGCTCAGAGATCACGGGATAAATTCTAAAAGACTTCAGTTCTCATCTGTAAGCCAAGCAGTTAGGCCAGTTATCACCCTTGGCAAACCTGTCAATCAGCAATCAGAGAAGGCTTACCCTTGTAACAGAGCATTTGGATCACAAAGGAAAGGCAGAGCAATCAGGCATCCTCTTCTCGGGAAAACAGGAAAGAGAACGTTTCTAGTTCAGCAGACTTCCAGCTTGGATGCTGTCTCCCCCCTGAAGTGGAGCTGTTAGGCATAAAGTCGCTTAGCTTAAAAGACTGATATGTCACAATTGTTTAAGGTTTGAGATTTCCAGCAAAAGTTTGGGAGAATATGGTCACACTGTAATAGATTTACTGTGTTCATGAAGCAAAAATATGGTAAAGATTTGGAGAAAGTGGCTTAGATTCTGCTTTTTAGGGATGATTCCTGAGGGACAGGCCATCAAAATCACTGACCTACAAACCATTCCCTGCCTGCCCAGTTCCTTCGGGCCTTTGGGTTTTGTCCATGTTGCTCTCTCACCTGGAACATCTGGGTCATGCTGGAAAGGGGAAAGGAAAACGTGAGAATGTGGTTGGGACCAGGGAAGTGGCCCAAGCAGCACACTATATGGAAGGCACATGTTGTTCCGAACGGGAACGCAGATGACAAATGCTGCTGTATAGAGAAAGGAGACTCACGTGGTGGGAAAAGGTCTCAGATAGGGTGTGTGAACTTGAGCTAAACAGAGACAGAGATGTCAAAGAAGATGGTTCTAGGCTGGCAAAACAGCACATGTGACACATGAATATGGTTCCAGCCAGTAGGTTTTGAGCACCTACTCTATGGCAGGCATTGGCCGCTGCTGAGCCCTCTATGGGATCCGGACACATTCGAGAGACCTCGAGGAGACCAGCTCAGTACAAGTATCTAAGACTGTTGGGACGTAAGTTTGGCAACACAGGCAAGTCCAAGTTAGAAAGAGCCTTGAATCCTCTACTAAAGTCTTTGAAGCAGTGTTCCTCATTCTAGAAACAGAAGTTCTTTTGTTTGCTTCAAAGAGCTCTTGACAGATTCTTTTCCAAAAGTGTAATCCATATTTCAACAGGGGGGAAAAAAGAGCACCTGCATTCTACATTTAGAACGGTCATCACTGTTAAACCTAATTTATATATGAGACCAAATGCCTAGTGGTTCTTGGTACTAGTCCCTGTACTCTTTGACTTCTCATTCTTATATATTTCTTGGTTTAAACATGACCTGAACTGTGTATTATTCAATGACTTTTAAATATCATTGGATTTTCTTGGATAAGCAATTATGAAATAAGGGCAAACTATTTTACAGGTTGTGTTTTTCTAAATCACAATATCGAAATACTTGGTTTGCACCAGGAAGGTGAGGCCAGGAGAAGGAAGAATAAGTTAACACGTACAAAGTCATCTCCTGAAAAATGGAAGATTTTTCTTGTGCTTGCCCCACTTCCCAGTGTCCCCACTCTACCTATCACATGAGACCCACCTTAAGTCCAACTTCTTCCATGACATTCTCTCTCACGTTTCCANGTCATCTCCTGAAAAATGGAAGATTTTTCTTGTGCTTGCCCCACTTCCCAGTGTCCCCACTCTACCTATCACGAGACCCACCTTAAGTCCAGCTTCTTCCATGACATTCTCTCTCACGTTTCCGTCTTCTACTGATTATTTCCCTCCCCGATCTCCTCTTGCACATGTCATTATTAAACTCTCTCAATCTTTAGAAACTAAACTAAGAAGCATTTTGAGAACAAGTAGATCTTATACATTTTTTATATTGCTCAAGGTCTAGCTAATAATAATAATAACTAATAATGATAATAATAGCCAACATTTATTGGGCACTTAACTGTGCCGATGTGTAACTTGCACTATTCGATTTAATTCTTGCAGTCATCCTTGGAGGATGGTGCTATCATTATCCTCACTTTACAGATGAGGAAATTGAGACTTACTACGTTATATGGCCAGAAATGATGAACTCAGGATTTGAAGGTATTCTGATCCAGAGTCCATGTACTTAACTCTTTCTCAAAATAATACAAAAAGCATTTACTGAGCATCTACTGTGTTCCAGGGATTGCGTTAAGTGCATTACATGGATTTCTTCATTTATTTTTCACATGTATCTATGAGATACGTACTATTATTGTCCCCATTTTAAGGATCAGGAAATTGAGAAGTCATGAGATTTTTTTTGTCTTTGTTTTTGTGAGAGCATTTAAGTCCTGCTACAGTAGCAAATTTCAGTTATTTAATACAGTGTTATCACTATAGTCACTATGTCTTAATGCAAGAAGTAGTGAGTTTAAACAGCTTTGTCAAGGGCATATATATCCAGTGAGGGGCTGGAATCCAGATTGGGGCCAACCACAATTCAGCCTAGAGACCACTGAAGAACATAGAATGCTCCACTTAATGCAGGACTGCCTTCCATAACATCCTGGCTGCTGCAATTCTCTTACTTCAACCATTTCGTTCATCGCATGTTATCCAATGTCTTGACTCTCCTTAGGCTAATCCTAGATAACACCCATCTTAAAGCATGGTCTTCTGAACTAGAACAAATATCTCAGATGGGATCCGATCAGACTCTGTCATAAGTCTCATCCCACAAACAAAATTACAGGGTTCTGAAGCCAGGTTCCCTGCCATTCTCCTTTCCATGGCCCTCAGCCCCGCGCTCAGTGTGCTATGTCTGTTCCTGTCTTCGGCCACAAAGACGCTCAGCTCATTTCTGAATGTGATAGTGGTTTGGATTTCCATCTCCGTAGTGAGTGGGGTATCAGTTAGGAATGATTTCCACTGTTAATAATAGAACATCCACCAATGGCTTAAACAAAAGTGTTTATAATTCTTACATCACAGCCATCTGGACAACATGGCGGCTGGCATTCGTGTAATGGCTTAACGATGACAGGGCTGGCATTGCTACAATTCTCTTGGCCTTTTCTTCCCAGTTACAAGTTTCAGGCAAGTCAAGAAGGGTTGAAGGTGCTGGATGTGTCAGTTGTTTCTTTTTTTTTTTTTAAAGGTTTTATTTATTTATTTATTTATTTAAGAGGCAGAGGGAGCATGTGTGAGCCAGGAGAGGGGCAGAGGGAATCTCAAGAGGAATGTTAAGCAGACTCCGTGCTCAGTGAGGAGCATGATGCAGGGCTGGATCTCACGACCCCGAGATCATTACTTGAGCTGAAATCATGAGTCGGACGCTTAACTGAATGAGCCACCCAGGTGCCCCAGTTCTGTTCCTTTTAAAAGAAAAACAAAAGTTTTCCTAAAAGCCTCCTCAGCAAACTCCCCATCTGGCTCATTGGCTACAGCTAGGGGTCACGTGGCACTTCCGGCTGCAAGGGAGTCTAGGAAGCTGGGGAACATGACTGCTCTGACTAGCTTAGACCTTTCATGATCTATTGCTTGGGTTTGTCACATTGCTGTCCAGAACAAGCAAAAAGGAAGTGCAAGATCCTAGGTACCAGAGAGGCATAAAAGAGTGTCTGCCATGAAAGTCATCTGCAGCCCTATATCCACTGTCTAATTTGTTTGGGGATGAAATTAGTCTTTGGGCAGCAATGCATACATCCAGTTATAGCCTCCCTACCCACACTATTGGAACCCACTCCAGTTTCCTCCTAGAACTGAAGTCCAGCTATGAATAGAAGCCATGGATGCAGCTAATTCCTGCCAATCTCTTTCTCTAAACCCTGCAAGCAGTTAAAACTTCCAGCAGTCTGAACAAATGTCCCTGATCTTGGGCTCAGACTTGACCCTTAAGAACAAGTACTGCTTGTTGCTCGTGCAGCTTTGCATCATGCCCCATTACACATTTCTAGATCAGACGTGTTGATCTTGGACTTGGACCTGTATTGGATTTTGGTCTTGGCTGACTTTAGCTCAAATCCTTCTCCTAGCTGGGAACTCCCAGCATGCCTTGAAGCCCAACCCACACCATCTATGACACATAACAGATTACTAAATAAATTCACATTGAATTTCTTTGAATATTTAAATTCCCAGGATGTCAACTGCTGTCACTAACAGCAATAGCCATCTGTCAGAAATGCTATTAAGGAAGTAACCTCGTTCAAGGAAGACTTGTAGCAAGTTAGCTTCAATTTATTAGGCAATGTGGTCAAAGGTAAACAAAGTTCCATTTTTAAAAGGGAACTTTTGAGTTTCGTACATTGAGTAATGGGCCACAACAACAATCAGCGATGAAACAGGAGAAGTCTGAATATGGGTTGATCTTGTACTGTCTGGCCAACCAACACTGAATATCAATGACTAAGTTTTCAGCTAAAAGAAATAAAAGGAGAAAGTCAGAAGGGTTATAGAAGAACAGGGTAGCAAATATTGTAACATCCTGTATGAATACTGATATCTACATTCCAGGAAAGTGTCTCATTGGAAGAGCGAAAATACTTTGTTTTACCCAGATAATAAGAATGATTTAACCTTCCACATTTCTCTATAGCTCAAAGCTAAGAATAATACTTAACCATAATAACTACGTTTTCCTAGAGTCCCAGTAAATGTGCATCTCTAATTCTGCAAAGCTTTTGGTTTTCTATTTTTTCCTTAATTGATTTATTGCATGTACGTCTTATTGAAAGCCATCTCAAAGATTGTTTTCAAAAGATAGGGGTTTTTTGTTTGGTTTGGTTTGGTTTTTGTTTGGTTTTTTGGCAGGGGAGAGTGCAGCCCAAAGGGATTGAAGTTAATCAGGTCATGCTATACATGTTTTTTGTGATCTAGCTTTTTACAAAGCATAGCATAATAGAATGACTAGAAATAGGTTGATAGAATGTGACTTTCCTACTACATCAATTAAGCATTTGACATGGTTTGACGGGATTCGAATGGCACTTATATCCAGGTTGAGCTCTCTGACAAGATTTTGTACTACAGACACCGTGGCTGTGTTGGTAACTGGGAGAAATTCCAATAAGCTGGGCATGCGTATGTCAGGGATGATATTTGATGATGAAAGTTTAGAAATCCAACTTATTTTCTTACTGCCCTGTGGTCTCCTGACCTCTTAAGGGAGAGCCACAATTTTCCTTCAGGGAGATTCAAGTAATTGAATGAATACTTCATTGAGACCTCAGAGCACCATCTCCTCACCAGCCATGCCAACTCTGATTGATTGGTAGTGACTGTGGGCACTGTGTTTAAAAGGACTCTGAGATTTCATCCAGACTCAACGGGAAAGATGCTTAGCTTCATTAACCATATGTGTCAGGGGTAGGAGCCAGTGAAAGTGGAGTGGGAAGTGTGCATCTATATGCCATTCATGCTAGAGATCAGTGTCACCTGAGGGCTTGCTAAGTCACAGATCACTGTGTTTTAATACGTCAGGGGTAGGGCCCGAAAATCTGCATTTCTAACAAGTTCCCAGTTTTGTTGATGCTATGATCCAGGGACCACTCTTTGAGAACCATTTCGCTAGGGTAAAGCAGAAATCGTTTTAACCAGGAAATTTAAAAAAAAAAAAAATTATTTCCAGTGGTCTGCATTATAGAAGAGTTTTGATAAAGCAGTTGAAGATTTTCTGATTTTAATTAACAAACATCTCCAAGGAGTCACTTGGAGGAGTTGACTGCGCTTTGTGCCCTGCAGAAATTGACGTGCTGGGTGAGTGGTTTAATACTGATCATTTGAACTTGAGGGACATATTAGCTGCGGACAGCAGTTTGGAGTGTAGTGTAAGATAGAATTGTTCTCCCAGTGCTAATTAGACAGCAGGAGAAGCTGCATATTGAGTCTTCTCTTGGTTCACGGATCGTGTAATCAGAACAGAACAGGACATCTGTCCACCTATTTGCTGAGCCTGAAGAATGGCGTCCCGCTCATCTAACAGTTAAAGTAGTTAATAACTTCGTATGTGCCAGCCAGACTGGGTTTTACATGTAGCACCACGTTTAACATATTATCACATTTAATCCTCATGTCCACCATTTTCTGGATGAGAAAAATAGAGGCTCAAGGAGGTTAAATAATTCTCCCAAGTTCACAGAAATAGTAAGGGGCACAGCTGGGACTTAAATCCAGGCAGTTGGCCCCCCAGGCCTTATACTCCACACGCCCATAGCAGTACAACTGCAAGCCGCATTGATTTACACAGGGGTCAGTTGAAGGGCAAGGACAAGGTACAACCTGGTTTCGTAACATTTGCGTCAGACCTTGGATGTTTAAAGACACTTTCTCTCCACTGTGATTCTAGAAATGCTATTTGCATGCAACCTTGGTTCACAGGATCTCCACCAGCCTCCCCTGGCAAGGACCCCCCCCCACGACATATATGGGATGTGTTACCAAAAAGCTCCAAGTGCATCATGCCATTGTCAGTCATATCTTGTTTTAAACATACCAAAGGAATTGGTTGTTTAAAGGAATCTCTTGGCAAATGCTATTCTTGAAAAATGAAAAATCTTCTGGTAATGAAAATAATCACTCTATGTTCTGTTTTACAAGTCTGATTAAAAAAAAAAAATCCAGGTTTTTTTTTTTTTCTTGGCAGGTGGGAGGTGTTTGGTTTGGGTAGGAAGAATTTAGCCCACAGGAGAAATCAGGAGCCAAAGTCAAAAGCCCATTTGATTTTTATCCTTCTCCTTCTTAAATCTAAGAGGTAAGAGGGGATTTAGCCCAGGAGTAGACATGACTGCACTGGACATGCATTCCCCTGCCTACCTAGTTAGTTGCTGCCCTGATGCCTGGGGACAGTTGCCTTGCCCAGTGAGACTCCCTACAACAAACTCCACGGCAAGCTGGTGGGGACGCAGAGCCAGCCACCGGCGTCCGGAAGGCCAGCATCGTTCAATTTTTAGTAAAGTTGATCAAGGAAATGAGAGAAAAACGTTAATCAGTAGTTCTCACACGGAAGGCCAAAGAGATCCTCTGTAACTTTTCCACGTATTCATCTGAGGATGAACTATCAAAGGGTTCAATGGCACTTTCTCACGGAAAGCCCTCATCTTGAGAATCTTAATGGGATGCTTCTCAGGAATGTGAGTTTGCCTGGATTTGCCTCTGTGTACTTAACTGATCTACAGAGCCATTTTAAATGGTGCAAACTCGGGGGCGTGAATAGGGAAAGGGGAGGGAAGACACAAACCCCACACTAAACCCTGTGCCCCCAGAATAATTGCCCTGCTGCCCTAGCCTCTCTATGTGTCTTCATTCATTGTCATGTAAATGATGCTTTAAAAAACAAAAAAATTCCCCCTAGTCCTGAGCTACACAGAGACCAATGCTGCCCAAACTTTCAACTGAAGAGCAGCAGGAGGCCTGAGCCACATACTGCACCCCTGGCCTCCACACTCTCAATGTCTGAGGGTCGTGGAAGGAGGTGCTCAAAGCCACATCCTCCTCAAGATCTTCTGTTTTCGATTAAAAAAAAAGATTTTTCACCGTTTTGGGCCTATGGGTGTGAGTGACCCCAACCTGGGAAGATGGGTGCAGGTCATGCATCCACCCACTGAGCCATCAGATCAGCTGTGGCTCATCTAGTTTGGGCTTTGAAGTCACTTGTGTGACCAAATGTCCCGGGCCTATTACATTTTATTTAGAGCAGTGTAAGCAACCAGACTGTGCTCAGCTGGAATTTTAGATCCTTTCTCAAATGCAAAAGGATCCACTGAAGTCAGGTTAAATGTTACTGATTGCTGGGAGTGCAAAGGAGATACCAAAGGGAAATGATGGAACTTTAAGCAGAAGGATTGGTAAATATATAAATGTCTTAAATAAGGGTTAAAAGGGGAGAATACTGGGGGCGCCTGGGTGGCACAGCGGTTAAGCGTCTGCCTTCAGCTCAGGGCGTGATCCCAGCGTTCTGGGATCGAAGCCCCACATCAGGCTCTTCTGCTATGAGCCTGCTTCTTCCTCTCCCACTCCCCCTGCTTGTGTTCCCTCTCTCGCTGGCTGTCTCTATCTCTGTCAAATAAATAAATAAAATCTTTAAAAAAAAAAAAGGGGGGGAGAATACTGTATGTAATGACTATATTCTGAATCGTAAATATAGAAGCATTTTTCTTTACCAGGGGGGTTATGGAGAGAGCACATACAAAAATATTTGACCCCTTTTCAGTGATCATATTTGCGGGAGAGTATTGATATTGTCATTCCGAGTCTGTTGTGTGTAACGGGGTGAAGCCACAGCACCCATAAAAATGCTCCACTTTTTCATTTTTTCTGCATTTTTCCGAATCTGGGAGCATAGTTGACTGACAACCCCCCTTCTGCCCTTTGGATCCCCCCCCCCCCCCCCCGGCC
>NC_048231.1:12428486-12452034 GCF_002007445.2 Ailuropoda melanoleuca | reverse complement strand
CCCCGCCCCCCCCCCCCCCCCCCCGTTTCACACTGAGGCCACGCCCCCAGGGCTGCTCCCAGCCAATGAATAAGCACCATGGAGTGGCATTAGTCCAGCCTTCTTCCTGCTGGTCACATGACTGCAACTGACATTTTTGGCTCCAGGGCTCTCCAGGCACGTGGCTGAAACTCTCTTATCAGTGGGCTGCAGTCTGAGGCTCTTCCTAAACCATCCTCCTTCCTTCCCCTGTTCATTTCATAGGTGTTAGACTTGCACTGTTGTCTGCAGGCTACCCCTGCCTCTCTTGTTTCTCCCCTTTCCCCTTCTCCATTTTCCCCTCCCAAATCCGTTGCATGTCTAATCCCAGGGTGTTTGCCTCTTGAAAGACCTGAGCTAACCTAAAAACAAATGGACAGTCATGACATATAGCAGTTACTTCTGGTTATCCATGCTTTCTATTTTCCATGATTTTAATGACCTGCAGTCAACTTGGGTCTGGAAGCCACAGTCCTCCTTCTGACATATTGTCAGAAGGTCGGTGGTAGTCAAATGCAAGCTGATGTGGGAAACAAAGGCAGAAGAAAAATTATTAAATTTCCTTACTACCTACAGCCCATTGACAAGTCCTTGAAACAGGCAGAGTGACATTCCTCTAGGGACTCAACTGCCTCAATGTGAATACTTTGCTAAGGGCCAAAGGCAATCCTAGCCCGAACCCCCACCCCCCCACCCAAACAGGATCTGTAAGTCTACTTTAGCATATAAAAATTCCTTTAGAAATATCCTTTATCCCTAAACCCCTAAAGATACATGTTGGCAATCATTCCCCAAGCATATGGTCCACCGATATACATCTGAAGGGTCTCATGACTAAGGTTTTATTAGAGAGTAATAAATGACCTTTTCCCAACAATAGCTAACCCTCTCAAGGTCCTGGAAACCTTGCTTCCAAAATTCCTTAGAGACTTACGCTATCCCTAGCCCCCTCCCAACTTGAAAGTATATAATGGGCCATTCCTCATGACCCCAGTGCAGCTCTTTCTGCCATGAGTCCTGTCAACCGTGCTTTAATAAAATCACCTTTTTGCACCAAAGACATCCCAAGAATTCTTTCTTGGCCTTCGGCTTTGAACCCTAACGTCTTTCCTACATCACTAGCCACAGTGCCTGTCATTCACCCCACTTCATCTCATCATGTAAGCATTTTATTATCTCACATCATTACACGAAGAAAGGTAAATACAATATAATGTTTTGAGAGTCCGCACACACATAACTTGTATTACGGTATATTGTTATAATTGTTCTATTTTATTATTACTTCTTTTTAGTCTCTTACTGCACCTAATTTATAAAGTAAAATTAATCATGGGTATGTATGCATACGAAAAAAACATAGTATATACATAGGGTTTGGTACTGAGCTTTCAGGTATCTACTGGAGGTTTTGGAACCCACCCACAGATAAGGGGAGACTACTGTATTCTAATTGCTAGATTCTCAGTGTGAAAGAAAAGCGATATAATACAGAGTAGATTAAATAAAGCCCTCAAATCCTGCATGTGAAGTGCAAGTGTCACTATTAGTTTGTGAGGTATTCTACCTTTAAATACTAGCCATTCTCCAAGATGGCCCCTGATGATTCTGTCCTGGAGATGTTCGTTGCCCTTGTGTAGTCCCTTCTCCGCCCTTATGTAACCAGTTGTATAGCTGGGAATGATGGAGTGTGATTTCCAAGGCTATAGCATAAAAGACAGTGGTTTCTGTCTTTTTCCCTTGGATCACTCGCTCTGGGGAAAGCTAGCTGGCATGGCTCGAGGACATTCAAAGAGGTCTTCAGAGAGGCCCATGTGAGAAGGAACTGGAGCCTCCTGCCAAAAGCCAGCACCGACTTGCCAGGTATAGAGTGCGGTACCTTGGAGGTAAACCTTCCACCCCGGTCAAGCCTTCAGATGATTGTAGCCTGGGCCAACATCTTGACTACCACCTTATGGGAGACCCTAAGTCAGAACCACCGGGTGAGCCACCCTCAGATGCCTGACCCACAGAAACTGAGATAACAAATGTTTCTTGTTTTAAGCAGCTATGTTTTGGGATAATTTGTTCAACAGTAACGGATAACTAACACACACCCACACCTGCGCATGCACACACATTTTATAACTTCTAGATCCAGCTGCCAATTTGCAGGAAATACAGAGGACAGAAGAATATGTTGAAGTGCATCACGGAGTCGATCAGCAAGTTCACGTATTCAAATTCAGATTTGCGTTCAATCAGCAAAGTCCAAACTGTGAGAAACTTTACAGGTCACATAGCCTGGGTTCTTTCACAGATAAATTGTAAGGAAAAGGAAGCACTAAAAAGAAAAACTTTCCATTGGAAGAGTCTTAAAAGACACATTAAATCTTAAAAATGGTCAAGAATAAACTATAGTGTTTAGAGATGTATACTTTGGATAAAACTAAAGAAACACAAGTAAGTGACTACTGTAAAACAATAGTTCTTAAACTTTAAACACACATCAGAATCACCCGGAGGATTTCTCAAAACACTGATTGCTAGGCTCCACCCCCAGACTTTCTGATTTAGCAGATCTGTGATAGGGACAAAGGCTTTGCATTACTATCAAGTTCCCAGGTGGGGATGAATCCTCTGGTCCAGAGGACCACTGCCATAAAAGTCAGGAGAGGGGTCACTTGGGATGGGAAGGATGAGAAAAAAGGGAGAGCTCGTAATTGGGACAGGTGGCTGGCCAAGTTTTATTTTGTTGCTATTGGTTGCAAGATTGTTAGCCTTATCATAATTCGTTAGGCTATGCATTTGTTTTATGTGGACTTTTAAATCTGTTTTATTTTACAATAATGAGGGTAAAAGTGAAAATTCTGCAAAATTAAAGAAATAGTAGACTTCTGACTTTCGCAGTCCAGTTGGGTGTTTTCCTCATGCTCCAAAACCAGAAAGTAGGTGTGGCACATCCGTTACATATGATGCTAGTTCTAGACTCAATACTACAGACTGTCAAGTACCCTACTGCAGACATTCGATAAGTTATTTGTATCTAGATACTTCCCATTCATTCTTGCCAGTAATATTTCTGAAGCATCAATGAAGATAAAGCCCCGTGCTCTGTATAAAATGTTAGTTAGAATAAAACAAAACAAAACGAAACATGGTACTTTGGGTCTACTGGGGAGAAGCAGATATTTTTAAAGCAACAAATAAAGCTACATAAAATTAGAAACATTGACTATACTTTTAGCTGCTCTCTTTAATACATTTGCTTTTCTTAAAAAATTCAGAAGAATATACATTTAGAAGTCATATTTATAACTCAGGTCCAAAAATATTCTTAAAATATTTATGACAAAATTAAGTCCTAGCAAAATGTTCATGGTGGTATCTTTAAAGTACTGTCTTTTTCCTTCATCTTGCTTCCTACTTATCACCATCAAATATTTATTCAGCATATTGATTGTTATTAAATTAAAATAGATTACCTGGGCATATTGCCATTTGGCCAGAGGAAGAGCATAGTATTAAGTGATCACCCTCCTGTCTCTTTCTACTTCAGTGTCCGTGAGATGGTCATGGTGTTCAACCTTTTCTTTTCTATTTCCTCCCTTTGAATTTGGTATTAAATGGACAATGCAGATATTATGAAACTGTGTAAGTTCCTCTAGAACTCTCATACTTCTGAGGAATGACCAGAATTAGTAATTCAGTGTTGAGAAATAGTAGCAGCTGCACAATTACCTGTATGATAAGCAGGTCCTAGGACCTCCTTCATGGTTTTTATCTGGTTTTGGTTTTTGCGGGGGAGGGGCTCACACTGTTGAAAATCAGACGAGAGCTTTGACCTTGTACCTGAAAAGGTGCCCAAATGCACCACAAAACATCATGAGACTTCCAGGCCACTTGTCAATACACATGGATCTCCCATGGGGTCCAAGGACCAGACAGAGAATACCTGGCTTCATTATACTGTATGATGCAGAGTGCTAGGAATAGAAATATGTAAACAAGTGGTCCCTGTTTTCAAAGAGCTCTCATCCCAGTGAAGAACAAAATAGACAAAAATATTTTTATTGCAGTAAGATACTGTTTTAATTGAGCTATGTACAGATAAAAACCTTGGGGTAAACAACACAATTATTTTTGTATGCTTATACCTTTTTGGAAACAAAATGCCTTAGAGCTCTTTATAAACCATATTATCCAGATGGAAAAACAGGGAGAAAAGAGAGATCCTGAGCTTGCCAAATATGACTCAGCAAGTCAGTGACATACCTGGAAATAGAAAGGAGAAATGAAACAAGTTTTCAGCAATCTACCTTGAAACAAGCAATCTATTAGCTCAGCACAGCACTCAGGAGAGAGTCAGCTCTGACACCATAGGAGGAAGCCAGTGAGTCAGCTCCAATGTGGACACCAGGTTTGAAGAAAGTCCTCCTATGTGGAACAGTGCACAACTCTGACTCCCTGCCTTAGTCACTTCCTCCCTGATGGCTAGAGAGACCCGACCAAGCTTTATGTAGATGTCCATCCTGCCACTGTGTTTTCTTTGATCTATGACACAGATCCTGTCACTTCTGACTTCTTAGAACAGCTCTTGCTTCCCGCAGGTAGACCAGCTGGCTGGAGGGTGAAGGTGAAGTTTCCAGCCTGTGAACTCTGTCCTACAGACTTTACGGGGAAACTTGTCTTGCTGGCTTGAAAAGCCCCAAGAGCCTCCTGGGGAGAAACCCTCTGTTTGAAATGATGTGTTTCTGTCCCCAGCACCTAGCCTGGGGCCTGGCTCATGAATTAATAATAAATATATTAATAAAGACGTGTTGTGAAACTGAGTCAATTCTTCATGACATGTAAGGTCAGAAAATCATGTCATCATAATTATTAGAATGTGCTAGAATGGTGTGCTTTGCATTCTCTACTAAATTGTGGCTGCCTAAAAGGCAAATATGACATTCGTTCATTTCTGTATCCTTAATACCTGACATATGACATGAAGCACAGTAGATGCCTAATAAATTAATGAATGAGTGAATGTTGAATTGTGGAGAGTCTCTAAGATGTTAGCTCTTGACATAGAAAAAAAAGGGGAAGGGGTAGCTGCATAGAGAAAGGATCCAAACAAAATTGTTAAGGACATTTTTATTAGACTACTGCTTATTTTTAAAAATCTAAGCAATAACTGGAAGCATAGAGAATAAAGTAATCACTTCACCTAAATTGCCTGAATCCAAAAGTAACCATGAATAAAATTTAGTTGATATGAATCCAGACATCTCTTAATACATAGGTTAACAGATAATATTTTTGAATATTAAACTGATCTATTCTAATTTCCTTCTGAATTGTTTCCCCAGCAGCCTTCATGAGCAGGGTTGAGATGCTGAGTTACAAGGAATATTGTTCTGGGGAAAAAAAACAGGCGCTGCCTGCAACAGGGAGTGTTAGTCACAGCTGAATTCCTTGACCTTTCAATATCAAACAAGAAAATAATCATGAAAACCAGACATCACAAAAGAAAAGGATTTTGGGGGGCACCTGGGTGGCTCAGTCAGTTAAGGGTCCAGATTCTTGATTTCGGCTCAGGTCATGATTTCAGGGGTATGAGATCAAGCCCTGCATCAGGCTCTGCACTCAGTGGGGAGTCTGCTTGAGATTCTCTCCCTCTACCCCTCCCCCCACACACACACACGCTTTTTCTCTCTCTGTCTAAAAAATAAACAAGTAAATCTGGAAAGGGAAGGGAAGGGAAGGGAAGGGAAGGAGGGAGAGAGAGAGGGAGAGAGAGAGAGAGAGAGAAAGAGAGAGAAAGAAAGAAAGAAAGAAAGAGAAAAGAAAGAAAGAAAGAAAGAAAGAAAGAAAGAAAGAAAGAAAGAAAGAAAGAAAGAAAGGGAGGGAGGGAGGGAAGGATTTTTAAACTATGTTATCTCCCTTTTTATTTTTATTTTTTTTTAAAGATTTTTTATTATTTACTTGACAGAGATAGAGACAGCCAGCGAGAGAGGGAACACAAGCAGGGGGAATGGGAGAGGAAGAAGCAGGCTCACAGCAGAGGAGCCTGATGTGGGGCTCGATCCCACAACGCCGGGATCACCCTGAGCCGAAGGCAGACGCTTAACCGCTGTGCCACCCAGGCGCCCCTGTTATCTCCCTTTTTAACATCAATACTAAATCATAGAGCTCCTTTCCTGGCATACAGGGGACTTCTCTCCTGCATGTGATACTCATGCCCTGAGTTTGGGTATTCTAGAAAGAGCACATCAGAAGACAGATGTGCTGCAGATGAAATGGAAACCCCCAAATCTTCCCAATTCTGGCTCCTGAAATTATAGTAGGAAAAGAAGGGTCAGACAGGATCCAGAAGGTCAGACACAAGGTTCTGGTTTTCCAGCCTGCCTCAGAACCAGACTTGTGTGCACAGAGGGAGCCTTAGAACATTCAGATAGCTGAGGGGAGGCCAAGAACTTGAGGGCTTCCCCACCCCAACCTGTGAGGAGGCTGTCTTCGGTCTCTAGAGTGGTCCTGAATGCTGCATCCAAGGGGGCACATGACAATAGTGCAGCAACATTGGTATGTCCCAAGTAGATGGTTAAACTTGAGCCAGTGTTTCTCATCCCCCATGGCTTTGTGTGGTCTACAAGGGGCCCAGAAACTCCTGCATGTCTGAGGATAGGAATGTAGAGAGGCTGATAGGATCGGTAGACAGGCAGAAGCCTGACTGTGTGGGACATTAAGACCAGACCATGAACGCCAGTGCTGTGTGCCTCAGAAGCCACTGGTCCAAAAAAGTTTATAACAAACAGCTCAAAGCAGAGATCAATGGTGATTGGGTAGCTGAGCATGGATTTGAGAACTTTGTCTTCCCTTCCCTGCTGATGCCACCATGAGCTCCTATAATCCATCCTACTCCATTAAGACAGACTCTACCTTGGAGAGGAGCAAGGAGGAGAGGAAACCTGAGACAGAATTGATCTCAGTGAACATCTTGAACCACTGAATCAAGCTTAATCAGATTGGGGTAAAATTTAAATCTCTCCTCATATGGCATCCACCACAATGATCGTTACCACATAGCTGAACGAGTTTATAACCAGAGCACTTACTTTTAAAAAGGTGGTTTTGTTTCTTTGTACATATGAGTGTAATAAATTTGTAGCTCAGTTATGCAGATACACAGATAAAAATAGAGAGAGATGGTTACAAAGGATCCCCATCACCATGTGACCATTGTATGTATCCATTAGGCTTTGGTTGCACATAACAGAAACACTCTTGCAGTTCAAGCAAAGGGGGGGATGGGTGCAAGTACAATAACGGAGGAGCCTGGGGAGCAGCTTCAGGCTTGGGCTTCTAGGACGATTTCCAGAAGGACATTTCAGAACTGGTGTATCAGTCAGTGTCCACTGCTGCTACGGTCATTAGGCTGGAGAACCAGGAAGGGACTGTCTCAGATTCAGGCTCCAGGATTATGCCACATATGGTGGACTGGAAGATGGCCCTCCAAAGCTACCCACGCCCCAGTCCCTGGAACCTGTGACTATCACCTTCTGTGGAGACAGGGTCTCTGCTGATGTGATAGAGGATCTTGAAATAGAATTGTCCTGGATTATCAGGGCAAACCCTAAGGGCACTCACATGGATCTTTACAAGCAGGTGGCAGAGGGAGAAGAACACCGACAGAAAAGAAGGCATGGATGATATTGCAGGCGAATGTGCCACAGGCTAGGTCTCTCTGCTGGAGCAGAACACAGTCCTGTTCCACGCAGCAACCTGAGAAGGGGCCCAGATAGGTTTGGAAACAGCTCTGCATTCCCACTATCGTCTCCTTTCTGAGATGAGTATGCCCAGATCACTTCTACGCCTTTTGCAATCTTGATTGGATTTCTCCTTATCACCATCCATCTTCAAACGTGATTCCTAGCGCAGAACATGGCAGACAAGGCAATGAGCACTGCAGGTCCCGGCAGACCAGGCCCTTCCTCTGTTTTGGATGCTCTAGTCTATGAAGATGGCTTGAGTTCATGTTAACATTTTTGGCAGCTATATTTCACCATTTACTGGTGATGAATTTGTCTTTAATTAAAACCTCTAAGTTTTGGGGGGCACCTGGGTGGCTCAGTCGGTGGACCGTCCGACTCTTGATTTCAGCTCAGGTCATGATCTCAGGGATGTGAGCCCTGTGTTGGGATCCAAGCTCAGCGGGAAGTCTGCTTGAGATTTTCTCTGTCTCCTTCTCCCTCTGCCTCTGTCCCTCTCTCCACTTGTGCGTCTGCACGCTCTCAAAGCAAATAAATCTTTAAAGAAAAACATCCACAATTTTTTCATATGCACTGCTATTAAGCCATCTTTCTCCTGTCTTGTATTTATGTAACTTTTTTTGCAGTTGTTTTTTTGCTTGTTTTTTAGAACTTCAGTTATTTGTTGTTTATATTCCTTATTTTAAATTTGGTCTATCTTTTTGAACTGTCGATCTTTCCAGATAATAATTTTATTATCCTATTCATTAGCTCTCCCTGAATGTCATAGGCATGTCACCAATGTCCTCATCGGGAGTCCCTTAGCCAGAGGTTTACGTCCTCACTTCCCACTTACAAGTTATGAGATGTTGAACAAGCTTATTGTCCATTTTGAGCCTCTGATAAAAATGGCACCTACTTTTAGGATTGGATATAAAGAGCTTAGCACTGTGCCTTACATGTATGAAGTGCCTAACGAACAGTAATTATTGTTAGGATTATTCATTAAAATGCCACAGATGGAGCTGACAGAGGAGAGCTCCTTGGCAGGCCACTGGAAAGTCCCCAGGACATGAATTAACCTTTTTTTTTTTTTTAAGATTTTATTTATTTATTTATTTATTTATTTGAGAGAGAGAGAACAGAAGGAGAATAAGAGGAAGAAGCAGAATCCCGCTGAGCAAAGAGCCCGATGCGGGGCTCCATCCCAGGACCTGAGATCATAACCTGAGCTGAAGGGAGGCGCTCAACTGACTGAGCCATCCAGAAGCCCCTTGAATTAATCATTTAACCAACAACCTTTGGGGCTGGTCTCAGTGTTGCAGCTGCCTGATGGCCCCATAGTAGCAACTTCATTTTGTTTGTGCAGTTCTAATGAGAGATGGTGTCAAATACGTTGCCCCAATACAGATGAACGCTGTTACAACATTCCACCGATAGCCTATGGAGAAGACAATGAGGTTGGCCTGGCCTTGCCTCCTCTTGGGCAACCCTTGCTTGCTGGCCCCAGTGTTTGCTGCTTCCCTTCGTAGGAGCTAATGAATGATTGATTCAGCAAATGTCAACCTTACGGGTCTAGAAATGTAGGATTCAACAGAGTGCCTCGAGACATGTCCCCTTTCCAGGGGAAGAGCAGGGAGGCAAAATGGGGGTGTTCCTAGCCTTCAATTTCTATGACACCCAGAGTATGTCCACTTCGACCAGTTTTCCATATCTGAGTTCCACAGATTCTGCCTGCATTTTTTAAAAGAGCATCAGGTTTTCCCCATTGAGAATAATATTTGCTGTAGGCTTTTCATAGATGGCTTTTATGAGATTGAGAAATGTACCCTCTATTCCTACACTCTGAAGGGTTTTAATCAGGAAAGGATGCTGTATTTTGTCAAATGCTTTTTCTGCATCAATTGAGAGGATCATATGGTTCTTGAGTCTTTTCTTGTTGATATGATGTATCACATTGATTGATTTGCGAGTGTTGAACCATGCTTGCATCCCAGGTATGAATCCCACTTGGTCATGATGGATAATCCTTTTAATGTACTGTTGGATTCTATTAGCAAGGATCTTGTTGAGGATTTTGGCATCCATATTCATTAGAGAAATCGGTCTGTAATTCTCCTTTTTGAGGGGGTCTTTGCCTGGTTTGGGGATCAAGGTAATATTAGCCTCATAGAATGAGTTTGGTAGCTTTCCTTCTGTTTCTATTTTTTGAAATAGCTTTAGGAGAATAGGTATTATTTCTTCTTTGAATGTTTGGTAGAATTCCCCAGGAAAACCGTCTGGGCCTGGAGTTTTATTATTTGGAAGGTTGTTTATCACTGACTCAATTTCTTCATAGTTAATTGGCCTATTTAAGAAATCTATTTCTTCCTGTTTCAGTCTTGGTAGTTTATAGGTTTCCAGGAAGGCCTCCATCTCTTCCAGATTGTTTAGTTTTTTGGCATATAGCTGTTGATAAAAGTTTCTAATAATCCTTGCAATTTCAATGGTGCTGGTCGTGACCTCTCCCTTTTCAGTCATAATTTTAATAATCTCAGTCCTTTCTCTTTGTTTTTGGACAAGTTTTGCCAGTGGTCTATCAATTTTATGGATTCTCTCAAAGAACCAGCTTCTAGTCCTGTTGATCTGCTCTACTGTGGTTCTGGTCTCTAATTCATTGATTTCTGCTCTAATCTTGGTCAACTCCTTCCTTGTCAGTGGGTTAGGCCTGTCCCTCTGTTGCTGTTCCAGTTTCTTGAGGTGAGAATATAGAAACTGCATTTTAGATTTTTCTATTCTTTTGAGTGAGGCTTGGATGGCTATGTATTTCCCCCTTAGGACTGCCTTTGCAGTATCCCATAGGTTTTGGACCGTTGTGTATTCATTCTCGTTGGTCTCCATAAATTGTTTAATTTGTTTTTTGATTTCCTGGTTTATCGAGTCATTCTTGAGCAGGATGGTTCTTAGCCTCCAAGTGTTTGAGTTTCTTCCAGGTTTTTCCTTGTGGTTGAGTTCCAATTTCAGAGCGTTGTGGTCTGAGAATATGCAGGGGATAATTTCAATCTTTTGGTATTGGCTGAGACCTGTTTTGTGTCCCAGAGCATGATCTATTCTTGAGAATGTTCCATGGGCATTTGAATAGAATGAGTATTCTTTGGTTCTGGGGTGTAGTGTTCTATATATATCTATGAGGTCCAACTCGTCGAGTATGGCATTCAAAGCCTTTGATTCTTTGCTTAGTTTTTGCCAGGGTGTTCTGTCTATTTCTGATAGTGGGGTGTTGAGGTCCCCTACTATTACTGTGTTCTTATCTATATGTCTCTTTATTTTGGTTAAGAGTTGGCTTGTGTATCTTGCTGCTCCCCTGTTGGGGGCATATATATTAATAATTGTCATATCCACTTGTTGAATACTTCCTTTAAGAATAATATAGTGCCCTTCTGTATCTCTCTCTATGGCCTCTAGTTTAAAATCCAGTCTATCTGATATGAGAATTGCTACTCCAGCTTTCTTTTGAGGTCCATTTGCGTGGNATAAATAAATAAAAAATAAAAGAGCATCAGGAAGGATCTGAGAGCCAACCTTTGGAAACAACTGGTTTCAGCCATTTTGATATCTCACTTTTTTTTATCCTTTGTTCCCCTTTGGGTTAAGAACAACACTGCAATTCTTTATGGCCTGTCAAAGATCACCAAGAACAGGACAGCTAGTGTATCTGCAACAAGTTATTTCTGACCCCTGTGATGTAACTCACTCTGGCTGAGACGCTCCAATCCCCTGAGATGCGTGAGCTCTTGCCCCAGGCCTCCACTGGTGCTCACCAGCCCCTGCAGGACATCTGCCAGGACGAGGAGCTTCCTCTCTGCGGGGGGAGCCAGCAGGCCTGCGGGACCCAATAGCTCTGCTTTCTGTCCTCTGTTATCATCTTGCCCTGAACAAAGGGATGTTGTCTTCCTTGTTCTCCTTCCTCCTATTACTGAGAAAGCCCTTGCTACTGTTCTTAGCATGATACATAGGACTCAGCTGTTCTGGTTTTTAGAATTCTTCTGGCTTTTTACAAGTCAGGAATGACTCTCTCAGACTCTCTCTCATTTCCATTCTTGCTCTTTCCTTTTGTTACGAAACCAAGGATAGGGGCTGTTCTTTCTGATCCTGTTTGGGTTATGAAGACTTTCTTCTCTGCCTCGTGTGTGTGCTTTTGTTTTTCTTGTTGTTGTTGTTGCTGTTGTGCTTATTCTAAGTTTCTGAGTGCTTTCTGTCTAATCAAATCTAATTCTTTGGCTGCCCCCCCTCACCAGACTCCTTCATTCATTTAGAAAAAATTTATCAAGGTTCATCTCTGTGCCAGGCTCTGGGCTCCGCACTGAGGATATCACATGTGGTTCCCGTTCTTAAGAAGCCGGGGGATAGAAGCGAATACAGTGTCCTTGTCACACTTCTATTTTTAAAATATTTTGCCTATTGAATCACTTTCTGTTTAGAACCTGAGATCGTAGGATAACTCTGGGCAAGTAATGACCTCTGTCAGTTGCGAAAGAACATGACTTTACACCGACTGAAGTCTGAGCAATGGGTTTACGTTAAAGACTGAAATAGAAAGGCAGCTAGGTGGTATTAAGTGTGGGCTAAGCCCTTGGTCGGGTGCTTTAACATACACTGTCTTATTTTTCACGAAAACCCAGGAAGGAGATATCATAATTCTCATTCCATAGGTGAGGAAATTCAGCTTTAGTGAACGCTAGGGTAACAGAGCTAGAAATCAAGATGTTGAGATTCACATCTCAGTTTGTGTTTCTACTGCATTTTTTAAAAAAGATTTTATTTATTTATTTGCTAGAACAAGCGTGCACAGGCAGGGGGAGTGGCACGCAGAGGGAACGGGGAAGCAGGCTCTCCGCTGAGCAGGGCATTATGACCTGAGCTGGAGGCAGATGCTTATCTGACTGAGCCACCCAGGTGCTCAAAATGCTGTGAAGCATTTTGTTGCAAAACTCAGCCTCCTTTGAAATGGGGCCTTTAACCTTCCACGTCTCTCCTGTACTCAGTCTATATTTCTCAGCCCCTTACACACTCAGCCTCGCGCAAATCTTACTCCTTCCAGCAGCCTTCATGAACTACCCCAGAATGTTCTTTATTTCCATGCAATCCCTCTTTTTGGGCTTTTTGTTATATTGAAATAGTTGACTTTTGCCTTAGAGCCATCATGGGTTTATTTCCTGTTTGTGTACTGGGCTTTCCTAATGGGGTTACTAATGCCTCCCACCACAGCGATTAGCACAAGGTGTCCAATTGTGGATTGCAATCTCCTTCGCACTCAGTCTTTATCCTTTCCCTCATCTCCTTCACTGGACCTTTGTTCTATGTCCTTTTCCTCCCATTTATTTATGGGTCTATAAACCCTCTGTGCTCACCGGGAGGTCTAACTTCTAGGTCTCTACCCCAGGTAGATAGCAAGATGGCTTCAACAGTTGTCTTTGCAGGATCTATGCATAGTAGGGCAGTAGGGCCATACTGTAGGCCCATAATAGGGGTTTTAACCCACCAGCTATGAGGAGCGACAGAGGCCAGAGCACTCACTTCCTTCCTTCCCTAGAAATGTGGTCTTTCTGGAATGCAGCCCGATGCCACTCAGTTCCCTTGGCTGTAGCTCGTGATGCCCTCTGAAGCCACAACTGGCACCCCAATGGACTCTGAGCCCCACTCCCTGCTCTGTGAGCAGCCCTTCTATTTACTAACAGCCAGAACTTTTGCTTAATTCATGAGACATATGGCATTTTCCTTTGCAATCTGTAAGCTATTTTTCCCCCCTCTCTCTTTTTTTCCCCCACATTTTCCAGATCTTGTCCAAGGAGGAAGGCCGTGGTTTTCACCAACGTCCCTGCAGGCAAATTCTTTAGATGGTCAGACAACAGGTATGGGACGTGTGGAGCTTGCTAGCTTTTCCTCTCTTGTCTCCGCAAAGTGCACATATCCAAGCTGCTGTCTGTGAATCATTCATCTCTGACATGTTTTCTTAGCCCCTGACATCATTGTGTGTCAACACTGCCATTGTGACCCAGCCAGGACTCAGCGAAGAGTCAGTGCTGGGCAAAGGGTCAGCGCTCACCCCGTTGCCGGGCTTCGTTGCCAGGCCCGCGCCTGCCGAAGAAGGCCCTTTCCCACCACTGGTTCATCCCCACGCCGACAACCCACCGAGCAGCTGTACTGGCAGTTGTTCCCCATGATCTTGTCAAGGGAGACAGTAAAGATTCTGGATTAGAAACTTGCTCAGGGACATATGAGTTGGTGACAAGAACCACACAAATGGCTTCTAGGATCCAGAGCCTGCCTGTCCTGACATTGTCTGTCCCAAGTTTACCCTGGGAGCCTTACCCCTAGTCTACCCAGGGCCCACACAACCCCCGTAACCTGTGGGATCTGATGCTATCTCCAGGTAGACGGTGTCAGAATTAAATTGTGGGACACCCAGCTGGGGTCAGAAAATTGCTTGATGTGGAAAAATCACCCATCCACCTGGCCACAGACGTGCTCGGTGTGAGTAGCAGAGGAGACAACAGAATTTTCTCCTTATCCCAGCACTTACTGAATGTTTACTGTGGGCCAGAGAGTTTGAAACCATCACTTACCCTCATCACAACCGTAAGGGGTGGGCACTCTCATTTCCTCATTTTCCAAGTGAGAGAGCCGGGGCAAAGAGATGTTACACAGGTCCCCCCCACCAGAAATCTGAGACATGACACAGCCAGGGTTAGACCCCAGCCCTTAGCTCCAGAGCCTGTGCTGATGACCATCTGTCCTACAGGGTCCAGGCTTCATTGTACAGATAAGGAAGCGGAGCCCCCAGGAAGTTAAAGAACTCCAGCCAAAGCAGTGAGCCAGGAGTCAGGCGGAAGGTAGAATACAGCCGCAACGGCCACTGTATTCCCACATCCGGTGGGAAGTGGGTTCAATTCTATCCTAACCATGAGATGGCATTTCTTGTGGAAATGTTAGGGGTCAGATGAGGCTCTGTCCCCCTCTTCTCTCTTTCTAATGGATGTGAACTCCCCCACCCCCACAACAAGCCTGATCTGTCACTTGGAAGTGTCAGGAATCCCAGAGAGTTACCCTTAACCTCTGGAATTATCCTCTCCATAAGACAGGAAGGAACAAAGGGAACTTTCTATTGGCTTTTACTGAGCAAAGATGGGTATGTTAATCCATTCACTTTCAAATTCCTTTTGTTTACCAATGGAATGATCTGAACATGTTCTTCAAATTAAAAGTAATTTCTTCTAAGGGAAAGAGGATAAAATAAACGGTGCCTCTGACCTTTGGTATTAAAATACCTTTACGTTTTCTCAGAGCGTGGCAAAGCACGGGCAGGTTTTATAGTCACCTCAGACCCCGCCTTCCCCTCTTCTCAACAGCTGCTCCTACCCGCACATTGTAAGTGTTGAACTGTGGCCCGGGGGACTATTTTCTCCACCAAAAAACGTGGATTAGTAAAAAAGAGTGACTATGCTGGAAGGATATTACCAGAAAGTACGAGTCAATGTATCACCCAGGGGCAATGTTACTAAAAATAAGCAGCAATGTACCAGTCTGAGATTCTTCCACGAATCTTTCCAGGATCCCACAATTGAATAAATCATTATTTTAAAAAAAAAAAAAAGTACTCTTAAGCCAGGTGCTGTTCTCACTGGCGGGGGCGCAACAGTGATCAAAATAGACAAAGTCCTTGCTCTCCTGGAGCTCATCTTCTAGAGAGGAAGCGACAACGATAAACAAATGAACCAATAAGTACAGATTATCTGTCAAGTGGTGAAAAGGGCTATGGAGAAAAATAAAGCGGGCAAGGAGGAGAGATACAGATGAGATGGGGGTTTGGTTGGTGTGAAATACTAAGAAATATACTTAGTCTCCCGATTCCTGGCACACAGCTCCTAAAACCCCTGGAATTTCTTGAGTGGTGTGAGTGTCTTTTGTTACTCATAGGGAACCACTGTGCACACACAGGAGTTGATGCTAAAAGAAGTGACTTAGAATGCGCCCTGGAGATCACCTCAGAACGGGGGCCGCTCACCAGAAAGACCAAGTAACGAGAAGGTTGGAATTTTCAGTTCCACCACTGACCTCTGGGAAGGGGAAGTGAGGTGCTGAAGATTAAATTCTGTAAAAACTCTTGCACAACAAGATTTGATGAGTTTAGGGCTTGGTGAATGCATTCACGTGCTGGGGGGTCGACAGGGACAGGGGTTCCACGTACCCCAGTTCCACAGGGACGGGAGCTCTTGCACTTGGAACCCTCCCCGACCTCGCCCTAAGTACGTCTTCATCTGGTTGTTCATCTGTATCCTTTATAACATCCTTTATAATAAACGTAAATGTAAGCAAATGTTTCTCCTGGTTCTGTGAGCCACTCTAGCAAATTAATCAAACCTGTGGAGGGAGTTGTGGGAACCTGAGATTTATAGCCAGTTGGTCAGAAGCACAGGTGACAACTTGGACTTGGACTTGGCATCCAAAATGGGGGCAGTCTTGAGGGACTGAGCCCTTAATCTGTGGGGGGTCTGACACTATCCCCAGGTAGATAGTGTCAGAACGTAATTAAATTTGTAGGACACTTAGTCACTGCCTGCTAAGAATTAGCAAACTGCTTAATAGTGTGGGGGAAAAAAACACATCAGGGCTAGATAAGTTGACTAATGAAGGCTTCTCTGATAAGGTCACATGTGAGCAGAGATCTGAAGAAACTGAAGGAGTGAAACTTGTGGTTTTCCTAGCAGAAGAAATAATAATTAAATTTGTAGGACCCTCAGTCAGTGCCTGCTAAGAATTAGCAAACTGCTTAATAGTGTGGGGGAAAAAACACATCAGGGCTAGATAAGTTGACTAATGAAGGCTTCTCTGTAAGGTCACATGTGAGCAGAGATCTGAAGAAACTGAAGGAGTGAAACTTGTGGTTTTCCTAGCAGAAGAAATAGCACATGCAAAGGTCCTGAGGCAGGACAGTGGTCAAGGAAGAGCAAGGAGGCCAGTGTGGCTAGACCAGGGTAAGAGAGGGGGGAGACTAACAGAAGAGAACCGATTTTGTAGGGCATAATAGGCCCTGGCACAGACTTTGAAGTTTATTCTGAGAGAGTTGCAAAGCTGTTCAAAGTTTTGAATGGAGGAGTGATAAGAACTGACTTGCCTTTTAGAAGGACTCCTTTGGCTGCTGTGTGCAGAGTGCTATCTCCAGAACCTAGCACTTCCCACCACAAGCAGTGAGAAAGCTGACGGCCCAGCGGGGAAGACAGGTCATGGGTAACCGNGCACATGCAAAGGTCCTGAGGCAGGACAGTGATCAAGGAAGAGCAAGGAGGCCAGTGTGGCTAGACCAGGGTAAGAGAGGGGGGAGACTAACAGAAGAGAACCGATTTTGTAGGGCATAATAGGCCCTGGCACAGACTTTGAAGTTTATTCTGAGAGAGTTGCAAAGCTGTTCAAAGTTTTGAATGGAGGAGTGATAAGAACTGACTTGCCTTTTAGAAGGACTCCTTTGGCTGCTGTGTGCAGAGTGCTATCTCCAGAACCTAGCACTTCCCACCACAAGCAGTGAGAAAGCTGACGGCCCAGCGGGGAAGACAGGTCATGGGTAACCGGAAAGAGGAGTGCAGGGTATTTTGGAAATCTGTAACAGGAACGTCTGATCTAGTCTGAGGATCCAACAGGAGGCTTCCTGGAGGAGGTGATTTTCAGCTGAGACCTCAAGGATGTGTAGGAACACAAGGAGATAAAGAGGGGAGGGGAAGACCTTTCCAGGGAAGGGAACTACACATATAAAGAACACAGGAATGAAACCGCTAGACTCACTGCGAGAACTGCAAGAAGACCAGTAAGGCTGAAGCACAGTATCCCAAAGACCAGGGGGGTGGGTTGACATGGGAGAAGGGATAGGCCATCCTACAGGGCTGGGTCCAGAGAGTGGTGAGGACTGGTTATAATCTTAAAGCTACAGGAAGCCAGTGAAGGATTTTCCTTAAAGAAGCAACGGGATCAGATTTGCAGTCACAGAATGACTCTGGGCAGAGAATGAAGGATACACTTACTCAACAGGGCAGGAGTGGATGAAGGGGAACCAGTCAGGACATCGTGCGGAGGTCTGGGCAGAGATGATAAGGCTTGCACCTGCAGGGGCAGGGGGTTGGAATAGATGGGTTTGAAGGCTATTTAGGGGGCAGAAGAGAGCAGACTTGGTCATTGTTTGGAAGTGTGCAGAAGGGGACCACCCACAGCTCTCCATGACTTGCCCTTGGGCACCTGGATAGATGTTGGTGCCATTCCTGAGAGAGGGAGCCCGGGGAGCAGCCATGTGATTTGGAATTCTAGGGCCTTGGGCAGCACTGGTTTTGCCTCTTGAGCAGAGCCCGTGGTGCTTGGTAGGTAGAGTGTGCTGGAGCCAACTTACTCCTGCAAGCCTGATGTTCAGCAGTTGGTAGCTTGAAATTTACAATGGGGGACAATTTAGACAACGAAGGCAAACATTACAAATCACAGCTTTCCTTCCAGAGAGCCAGTTTGCAGCACGCTACTGACTGCAAGGGAAATTTGGCCCTGATTTCAGGCCCTCCAATGACTGGCTCATTGGTCCTTTAGTTATTTGGGAATACAGGTCACCTATCCTTCTCCCATTTTGTTACAAAACGTTGACCTTGCTACTTGGATTTAAGGCCTGGGTACCTTCCTATGAACATGTTCTCCAGGCTCTTGCCAGAGTTAAGAATGGAAGCACCTGTCAGGTATGAGAAAGAACCCCAGATTTAAGTGGACCCAGGCGGCTCTGTCACTTACTAGCTGGGTGACTCTGGTATGGTTTCTAAACCTCTCTGGGCCACCATCTTCTCAGTAGATAATAACATCCGGGTCCCCAAAATAAATGAGGTATTTGAAGGGACAAGGTACATGTAGGGTCAAACATATTAGTAGCTTCTCAATAAATTGCAGTTTAAAAACAAAGGAAAGTGAACTGCTAACTAACT
This sequence comes from Ailuropoda melanoleuca, assembly GCF_002007445.2. NCBI lineage: Eukaryota > Metazoa > Chordata > Mammalia > Carnivora > Ursidae > Ailuropoda > Ailuropoda melanoleuca. The sequence continues at coordinate 12,433,322 of NC_048231.1, read as the reverse complement.
GATATTTGAGGAAAATAGTCAGAGGGCAATTTTGCATCCACTTCTCTGGGTTCTGGAATTAGGTTCACCACCTAGTGGCTGTGGGCAAGTCACCTAAATTCTAGGCTCTAATTTCTTTACCTGTGAAGTGGGGGGAGCCCCAGCGCCTAACTCTTCGGGTGGTGGTGAGGGCTAAGCGAAATGATGCAGGCAGAGAGCGTGCCTGGTGTGCAGTAACCACTCTGTAGAAGTAAGATTCCTTGATTCTCTTCTCTCCTTACCTCCGGTTCATCACAGATACCCACATATCATTATTTTAGGGAAATCCCCCCCCCTCACCTGTGAGACAAACACCTGTGTTTGAAGTACTAGATCCCTGGGTTTTATAAGCTCTGGTGAAAGGAGAAGCTGAAGCTGAAGGAGGGTTGGGTGGCCATCACACACATGCCCCCTCCCCCCGCCGCAAAGACCCCAGGACCAGCTCAGCTTCTTTTCCATGAAGCCTAGAGGTACTCCTAGGATACAAATCAGGGCTGCTTTTCAGTTTAATGACTTTCTGGACTTCCTGCCTATATACTTTGCCTCTTCTTGATCCTTTATGTAATACCAAGATTCCATGATTAGCAGGATATTTGAGAAGGAGGCAGATACTGGAAAGCACAATAGGCAGGATGCTGAGGGATCCATCCATCCATCCATCCATCCAACCAACCAACCACCCGACCAACAAATATTTTCTAAGCATCCAGTTTGTGGCACAGGCTTCCTAGTGCTGGGGATATAAAATTGAAGGAGTCCTTTACAGTTCTCAACATCCCTGAAAAGAGATTCATAAATGACTCTAATGTCAGTATTCATCAAGGCAGAAAGCCTAAATGACAGCAGCTTGAACAACAGATATATTTNGTGATTTGGAATTCTAGGGCCTTGGGCAGCACTGGTTTTGCCTCTTGAGCAGAGCCCGTGGTGCTTGGTAGGTAGAGTGTGCTGGAGCCAACTTACTCCTGCAAGCCTGATGTTCAGCAGTTGGTAGCTTGAAATTTACAATGGGGGACAATTTAGACAACGAAGGCAAACATTACAAATCACAGCTTTCCTTCCAGAGAGCCAGTTTGCAGCATGCTACTGACTGCAAGGGAAATTTGGCCCTGATTTCAGGCCCTCCAATGACTGGCTCATTGGTCCTTTAGTTATTTGGGAATACAGGTCACCTATCCTTCTCCCATTTTGTTACAAAACGTTGACCTTGCTACTTGGATTTAAGGCCTGGGTACCTTCCTATGAACATGTTCTCCAGGCTCTTGCCAGAGTTAAGAATGGAAGCACCTGTCAGGTATGAGAAAGAACCCCAGATTTAAGTGGACCCAGGCGGCTCTGTCACTTACTAGCTGGGTGACTCTGGTATGGTTTCTAAACCTCTCTGGGCCACCATCTTCTCAGTAGATAATAACATCCGGGTCCCCAAAATAAATGAGGTATTTGAAGGGACAAGGTACATGTAGGGTCAAACATATTAGTAGCTTCTCAATAAATTGCAGTTTAAAAACAAAGGAAAGTGAACTGCTAACTAACTGATATTTGAGGAAAATAGTCAGAGGGCAATTTTGCATCCACTTCTCTGGGTTCTGGAATTAGGTTCACCACCTAGTGGCTGTGGGCAAGTCACCTAAATTCTAGGCTCTAATTTCTTTACCTGTGAAGTGGGGGGAGCCCCAGCGCCTAACTCTTCGGGTGGTGGTGAGGGCTAAGCGAAATGATGCAGGCAGAGAGCGTGCCTGGTGTGCAGTAACCACTCTGTAGAAGTAAGATTCCTTGATTCTCTTCTCTCCTTACCTCCGGTTCATCACAGATACCCACATATCATTATTTTAGGGAAATCCCCCCCCCTCACCTGTGAGACAAACACCTGTGTTTGAAGTACTAGATCCCTGGGTTTTATAAGCTCTGGTGAAAGGAGAAGCTGAAGCTGAAGGAGGGTTGGGTGGCCATCACACACATGCCCCCTCCCCCCGCCGCAAAGACCCCAGGACCAGCTCAGCTTCTTTTCCATGAAGCCTAGAGGTACTCCTAGGATACAAATCAGGGCTGCTTTTCAGTTTAATGACTTTCTGGACTTCCTGCCTATATACTTTGCCTCTTCTTGATCTTTTATGTAATACCAAGATTCCATGATTAGCAGGATATTTGAGAAGGAGGCAGATACTGGAAAGCACAATAGGCAGGATGCTGAGGGATCCATCCATCCATCCATCCATCCAACCAACCAACCACCCGACCAACAAATATTTTCTAAGCATCCAGTTTGTGGCACAGGCTTCCTAGTGCTGGGGATATAAAATTGAAGGAGTCCTTTACAGTTCTCAACATCCCTGAAAAGAGATTCATAAATGACTCTAATGTCAGTATTCATCAAGGCAGAAAGCCTAAATGACAGCAGCTTGAACAACAGATATATTTATTGTCTCAAATATCGAGTAGTCCAGAGATAGTGCTCATGCATTATATAAAGTTCCAGTTTTTTTCTCTATAATTCTCTTGGATTTGACCTGCTTTATGTATATTGGTGTCCAAACCAGGCTAGAGGTAATATGGCTGCAGCCATTCCAGCCATCACACCAGATATCACAACATCCAAAGGAAGAAAGAAAACCATGTCTTCCTGTATCTCTTTCTTAGAATAGAGGAAATTTTTATCACAAATGTCCCAGCAGATGTACATTTATATCTCAGCTCCCAGAATCAGGTCGTGTGCCCATTTCAAACTTCATCACTGGCAAAGAGAATGAGATACACTCGATGGTACGGACCAGTCAGGATGGTACAGAACTGGGACTTCTGAGGGAGGGACAAATTTCTTTTCTGGGTGGGGGAGGGGAGGGGACGGTGGGGAGGTTTCCAAAAAGAGGTGGTTTGGGACTGGGGTGGAGAGAAAGACTATGAGGCTTCAAGCCCTGCAGATCCCAATGGGGAGGGTCGGGTAAGCCCTTCTCGGGGGATCTGGCGTAACCCTACAGAAAGTATGGAGTCACTGTGTGTAGTTTTAATATTGTTCCATCATACTTCTGAGTTGAGAAATAAGAAGCTGAAAGAAAAACAACCACCTGTTGAACATCTACTATGTGTTCAAGTCCGTACGGATGCTCTATATGGATTCGCTCCTCTAATCCCACAACACACTACGAGAAGCCTTGGATCGGCCCACATCCTCCAACGAACACATGGCTCACGAATCAGGGGTCACAGCCTCACTGGCTGCTGTCTGCTCGGGGACACGACCACATATGTGGCAGCTCCCAAGCCCCTGATGGCAGGGGTAGGACGAGGCAGTGTCGCGGGAAGAGCGTGATCTCACAGAAGGGAGGTCTTGAGCATCTGGCTTGAAGCAGCAGTAGCAGGGATGGCGAAGAAGAAACAGATGCGGGTAAGAGCAAAATTCATGGGAATTCATGACCCAGTGCTTGTTGAGTGTAACATGATAGAGTTTTCCAAGACATGATTGGTTCAACTACCATCTTTGCTTTGAAAATTCAAATGTGTTCCAATCCTACTGATATGTTAGGGAACATCTGGAGCATGATACATGTTTCAGGATCAGTTTTGCACATACTTGTCCCTCGAGAAATACCAGGTGAGTGCGGAAAACTGCATCCAATTTAGGAACACACAGAACACATGTGCGTGTGCGCGTACACACACGTACACCGCTCACACGTCTACTGGCTGCCTCGGTTCGCCACGTGCGTTACGAGCCACGCTTACCCACATCTGGTGCTTCAGTTTTGCGCCTGATTCTTCCTTCCGCCGCTTTGCAAGAACCCGCAAAACACAGCCCTTCCAGTGCCAGTCCCCCAAGCACATGGCCAGTCTCTCTAAGCCCCACACTTGCTGTATTATTTATGCACTTCCCGACCATCCAACACAGCTAAGACCTTGCTACCATTTTAGGTTCCTCTTTTTTTTTTTTTTTTCCATGCTACTGATGGAAGTTTTTGAGTGTTGTGCCCATTTTTCCTGCCGTTTTCATGGGTCCGTTCTGTACAGCACCCTGATTTTTAGGAACATGGACACTGGTAGAGTAGAAGTGATCATACCTTTAAGCCTTTGGGTTGGGATTCCTGGACCCATGATGGTGCACTCTACTGAAAGCGGACCGGCTGCCAAAGCAGGATTGGTGGGGGATGGGGATACTGAGGCTGTGGCTTTGGACACACTGAGACTGAAGACCCAGGAGAAGCTGGAAAGTATCTAGATGATTAAAAATATTAATTCGAAGTTCAGGAAACAAAAAAGCAGACAACTAGGGGATATGGAAGTAGTTTTGGCGACAGTTAGCAAATGCCAAGAATTGAGACCATGTGAGTGAGAGAGGCTTCCCACACAGTCTTGGGAGGAAACCCAAGGGCCACCAGCAGCCAAGGGCAAGGGCGGTAGATAGAGAGGGGTCAGAGAAGGAGCCTGAGCAGCAGACAGGGTCAGCGAGGTGGGAGAGAGAGATATCAGGAAGGCAGGAGAGGTCAGAGTTCACGATGGGAAAGGTGGGCTCACAAGGTCAAAGTGGCTACAAGTCTAGACAGAGCAAGTGGTCAACGGTGTTTGTCAGATTCACGTATTCCCCAAACATTCTTAGCCACAGGGAGGGCCAGCTTCTGAGTGTCTCCTCCCAGGGTTTTTAAGTCATGAAGGGGAGCAAAAGAATGGTATTTTGTAGGGAAGTCCAAACTGAAGGCAAATTTTAAAGATCTCTTCGGAGCAAGGGGGAGAGACTGTGAGAGAGGAGACTTCAGAAGGGGATGGAAGGAGACAGAGAGAGATGGGAATGGTTATATTTGGAGAGAAAGATGACACCTTCCTCCCCTG
>NC_048231.1:12401130-12424018 GCF_002007445.2 Ailuropoda melanoleuca | reverse complement strand
TAAGGTCACATGTGAGCAGAGATCTGAAGAAACTGAAGGAGTGAAACTTGTGGTTTTCCTAGCAGAAGAAATAACACATGCAAAGGTCCTGAGGCAGGACAGTGATCAAGGAAGAGCAAGGAGGCCAGTGTGGCTAGACCAGGGTAAGAGAGGGGGGAGACTAACAGAAGAGAACCGATTTTGTAGGGCATAATAGGCCCTGGCACAGACTTTGAAGTTTATTCTGAGAGAGTTGCAAAGCTGTTCAAAGTTTTGAATGGAGGAGTGATAAGAACTGACTTGCCTTTTAGAAGGACTCCTTTGGCTGCTGTGTGCAGAGTGCTATCTCCAGAACCTAGCACTTCCCACCACAAGCAGTGAGAAAGCTGACGGCCCAGCGGGGAAGACAGGTCATGGGTAACCGGAAAGAGGAGTGCAGGGTATTTTGTAAATCTGTAACAGGAACGTCTGATCTAGTCTGAGGATCCAACAGGAGGCTTCCTGGAGAAGGTGATTTTCAGCTGAGACCTCAAGGATGTGTAGGAACACAAGGAGATAAAGAGGGGAGGGGAAGACCTTTCCAGGGAAGGGAACTACACATATAAAGAACACAGGAATGAAACCGCTAGACTCACTGCGAGAACTGCAAGAAGACCAGTAAGGCTGAAGCACAGTATCCCAAAGACCAGGGGGGTGGGTTGACATGGGAGAAGGGATAGGCCATCCTACAGGGCTGGGTCCAGAGAGTGGTGAGGACTGGTTATAATCTTAAAGCTACAGGAAGCCAGTGAAGGATTTTCCTTAAAGAAGCAACGGGATCAGATTTGCAGTCACAGAATGACTCTGGGCAGAGAATGAAGGACACTTACTCATCAGGGCAGGAGTGGATGAAGGGGAACCAGTCAGGACATCGTGCGGAGGTCTGGGCAGAGATGATAAGGCTTGCACCTGCAGGGGCAGGGGGTTGGAATAGATGGGTTTGAAGGCTATTTAGGGGGCAGAAGAGAGCAGACTTGGTCATTGTTTGGAAGTGTGCAGAAGGGGACCACCCACAGCTCTCCATGACTTGCCCTTGGGCACCTGGATAGATGTTGGTGCCATTCCTGAGAGAGGGAGCCCGGGGAGCAGCCATGTGATTTGGAATTCTAGGGCCTTGGGCAGCACTGGTTTTGCCTCTTGAGCAGAGCCCGTGGTGCTTGGTAGGTAGAGTGTGCTGGAGCCAACTTACTCCTGCAAGCCTGATGTTCAGCAGTTGGTAGCTTGAAATTTACAATGGGGGACAATTTAGACAACGAAGGCAAACATTACAAATCACAGCTTTCCTTCCAGAGAGCCAGTTTGCAGCACGCTACTGACTGCAAGGGAAATTTGGCCCTGATTTCAGGCCCTCCAATGACTGGCTCGTTGGTCCTTTAGTTATTTGGGAATACAGGTCACCTATCCTTCTCCCATTTTGTTACAAAACGTTGACCTTGCTACTTGGATTTAAGGCCTGGGTACCTTCCTATGAACATGTTCTCCAGGCTCTTGCCAGAGTTAAGAATGGAAGCACCTGTCAGGTATGAGAAAGAACCCCAGATTTAAGTGGACCCAGGCGGCTCTGTCACTTACTAGCTGGGTGACTCTGGTATGGTTTCTAAACCTCTCTGGGCCACCATCTTCTCAGTAGATAATAACATCCGGGTCCCCAAAATAAATGAGGTATTTGAAGGGACAAGGTACATGTAGGGTCAAACATATTAGTAGCTTCTCAATAAATTGCAGTTTAAAAACAAAGGAAAGTGAACTGCTAACTAACTGATATTTGAGGAAAATAGTCAGAGGGCAATTTTGCATCCACTTCTCTGGGTTCTGGAATTAGGTTCACCACCTAGTGGCTGTGGGCAAGTCACCTAAATTCTAGGCTCTAATTTCTTTACCTGTGAAGTGGGGGGAGCCCCAGCGCCTAACTCTTCGGGTGGTGGTGAGGGCTAAGCGAAATGATGCAGGCAGAGAGCGTGCCTGGTGTGCAGTAACCACTCTGTAGAAGTAAGATTCCTTGATTCTCTTCTCTCCTTACCTCCGGTTCATCACAGATACCCACATATCATTATTTTAGGGAAATCCCCCCCCCTCACCTGTGAGACAAACACCTGTGTTTGAAGTACTAGATCCCTGGGTTTTATAAGCTCTGGTGAAAGGAGAAGCTGAAGCTGAAGGAGGGTTGGGTGGCCATCACACACATGCCCCCTCCCCCCGCCGCAAAGACCCCAGGACCAGCTCAGCTTCTTTTCCATGAAGCCTAGAGGTACTCCTAGGATACAAATCAGGGCTGCTTTTCAGTTTAATGACTTTCTGGACTTCCTGCCTATATACTTTGCCTCTTCTTGATCTTTTATGTAATACCAAGATTCCATGATTAGCAGGATATTTGAGAAGGAGGCAGATACTGGAAAGCACAATAGGCAGGATGCTGAGGGATCCATCCATCCATCCATCCATCCAACCAACCAACCACCCGACCAACAAATATTTTCTAAGCATCCAGTTTGTGGCACAGGCTTCCTAGTGCTGGGGATATAAAATTGAAGGAGTCCTTTACAGTTCTCAACATCCCTGAAAAGAGATTCATAAATGACTCTAATGTCAGTATTCATCAAGGCAGAAAGCCTAAATGACAGCAGCTTGAACAACAGATATATTTGTTGTCTCAAATATCGAGTAGTCCAGAGATAGTGCTCATACATTATATAAAGTTCCAGTTTTTTTCTCTATAATTCTCTTGGATTTGACCTGCTTTATGTATATTGGTGTCCAAACCAGGCTAGAGGTAATATGGCTGCAGCCATTCCAGCCATCACACCAGATATCACAACATCCAAAGGAAGAAAGAAAACCATGTCTTCCTGTATCTCTTTCTTAGAATAGAGGAAATTTTTATCACAAATGTCCCAGCAGATGTACATTTATATCTCAGCTCCCAGAATCAGGTCGTGTGCCCATTTCAAACTTCATCACTGGCAAAGAGAATGAGATACACTCGATGGTACGGACCAGTCAGGATGGTACAGAACTGGGACTTCTGAGGGAGGGACAAATTTCTTTTCTGGGTGGGGGAGGGGAGGGGACGGTGGGGAGGTTTCAAAAAAGAGGTGGTTTGGGACTGGGGTGGAGAGAAAGACTATGAGGCTTCAAGCCCTGCAGATCCCGATGGGGAGGGTCGGGTAAGCCCTTCTCGGGGGATCTGGCGTAACCCTACAGAAAGTATGGAGTCACTGTGTGTAGTTTTAATATTGTTCCATCATACTTCTGAGTTGAGAAATAAGAAGCTGAAAGAAAAACAACCACCTGTTGAACATCTACTATGTGTTCAAGTCCGTACGGATGCTCTATATGGATTCGCTCCTCTAATCCCACAACACACTACGAGAAGCCTTGGATCGGCCCACATCCTCCAACGAACACATGGCTCACGAATCAGGGGTCACAGCCTCACTGGCTGCTGTCTGCTCGGGGACACGACCACAGATGTGGCAGCTCCCAAGCCCCTGATGGCAGGGGTAGGACGAGGCAGTGTCGCGGGAAGAGCGTGATCTCACAGAAGGGAGGTCTTGAGCATCTGGCTTGAAGCAGCAGTAGCAGGGATGGCGAAGAAGAAACAGATGCGGGTAAGAGCAAAATTCATGGGAATTCATGACCCAGTGCTTGTTGAGTGTAACATGATAGAGTTTTCCAAGACATGATTGGTTCAACTACCATCTTTGCTTTGAAAATTCAAATGTGTTCCAATCCTACTGATATGTTAGGGAACATCTGGAGCATGATACATGTTTCAGGATCAGTTTTGCACATACTTGTCCCTCGAGAAATACCAGGTGAGTGCGGAAAACTGCATCCAATTTAGGAACACACAGAACACATGTGCGTGTGCGCGTACACACACGTACACCGCTCACACGTCTACCGGCTGCCTCGGTTCGCCACGTGCGTTATGAGCCACGCTTACCCACATCTGGTGCTTCAGTTTTGCGCCTGATTCTTCCTTCCGCCGCTTTGCAAGAACCTGCAAAACACAGCCCTTCCAGTGCCAGTCCCCCAAGCACATGGCCAGTCTCTCTAAGCCCCACACTTGCTGTATTATTTATGCACTTCCCGACCATCCAACATAGCTAAGACCTTGCTACCATTTTAGGTTCCTCTTTTTTTTTTTTTTCCCATGCTACTGATGGAAGTTTTTGAGTGTTGTGCCCATTTTTCCTGCCGTTTTCATGGGTCCGTTCTGTACAGCACCCTGATTTTTAGGAACATGGACACTGGTAGAGTAGAAGTGATCATACCTTTAAGCCTTTGGGTTGGGATTCCTGGACCCACGATGGTGCACTCTACTGAAAGCGGACCGGCTGCCAAAGCAGGATTGGTGGGGGATGGGGATACTGAGGCTGTGGCTTTGGACACACTGAGACTGAAGACCCAGGAGAAGCTGGAAAGTATCTAGATGACTAAAAATATTAATTCGAAGTTCAGGAAACAAAAAAGCAGACAACTAGGGGATATGGAAGTAGTTTTGGCGACAGTTAGCAAATGCCAAGAATTGAGACCATGTGAGTGAGAGAGGCTTCCCACACAGTCTTGGGAGGAAACCCAAGGGCCACCAGCAGCCAAGGGCAAGGGCGGTAGGTAGAGAGGGGTCAGAGAAGGAGCCTGAGCAGCAGACAGGGTCAGCGAGGTGGGAGAGAGAGATATCAGGAAGGCAGGAGAGGTCAGAGTTCACGATGGGAAAGGTGGGCTCACAAGGTCAAAGTGGCTACAAGTCTAGACAGAGCAAGTGGTCAACGGTGTTTGTCAGATTCACGTATTCCCCAAACATTCTTAGCCACAGGGAGGGCCAGCTTTCGAGTGTCTCCTCCCAGGGTTTTTAAGTCATGAAGGGGAGCAAAAGAATGGTATTTTGTAGGGAAGTCCAAACTGAAGGCAAATTTTAAAGATCTCTTCGGAGCAAGGGGGAGAGACTGTGAGAGAGGAGACTTCAGAAGGGGATGGAAGGAGACAGAGAGAGATGGGAATGGTTATATTTGGAGAGAAAGATGACACCTTCCTCCCCTGAGGCAACAATGAAGACAGCAAGGTGAATTTAAGTATGGCAGACTTTACACCCACAGCCTCTCTACTCCTTGGGAAGTAAAGGGGGCGTGAAAATAGGATTGCAGAGGCTTAACCAAGAGAGGGCTTACTTTTCCGACATGGTAAGAAGCAACAAGAGGTGGCCAGCCCAAGGCTGATGCAAGGGTTGTGCCGTGTCACTGATGCCCAGACTCCTGTGGTCCTACTCTGCCGGTCTCCACTGTACAGCTGCTGACAGTCCAGGCAGCGTGTCTTCATTTCAGAAGGAAACACAGAGAAGGGTAAAGACATTGCATGCCATCTATATCCTTCTTTTTTTTTTAATCAGGAAAACAATAGCTTTCCTGAAAGCCTATTCAATTTACAACTCACTGGAGAACTAGGTCTGGCTGCAAGGGAGTCTGGGTAGTTAGTGGTTTTAACTCTTAGGAAGGGGAAAGGGGGGAGTGGATGTTGGGTAAACAACTAGGTATGCCTGCTGCACCAAGAATAAGTTAAGAATGAATTCTTGGAACACAGTTGGGTTTCCAGAACACAAACTGACACGAGCACCAGCTCGCACTGGGGTTCTGTCACAGCCAGGTGGGTACACGGGGGGAGTGATCTCACCTCAGGGGGACTGAAATATTCTCATCTATAAGAGAAGATGGTTAAGCCATCATTTCTAAGATTTTTTAAAAAGTCTACAATGTGTAATTCGAAGGGTATTTGTGAGTATCCGTTTCTTAAATAGCAGGAAACTATGACTGACTATCTCGGAAGTGTGAGAAACCCGTTGATTCTTTAATTAAGCTAGCACTCTCTTAGCTCAGAATGACACAGTGCAGTACCTACGGAAAAGGCTGTCTACAGGCACAGAGTTTTAGAGAGGGAGAGAGAGGAGGGGAGAGGACAGAGGGAGACAGAGAATCTTAAGCAGGCTCCAAGCCCCCAGCGTAGCTTGATCTCACAACCCTGAGATAGTGACCTGAGCCGTAATTAAGAGTCAGACGCTTACCCGACTGAGTCACCCAGGTGCCCACGTCTACAGGTATATTGGAGAAAGCTTATTTGTACACCGGATTCAAGTTTTTTCAGAGTTTAAATGCACTTATGGATAGTTCTCTAATTCCGACACCTACAAGAGCAGTTACAAGCTGGAAGCCCAGGAGATTTGAAAAATTTAACAGCAAATGCCTTCCCAAAAGGCTGCGTCAGTTTGTATTCCCACCAGCAACATACCAGAGTATCAGTTTCCCCAGCAGGAAATATATGTAAGCATGAAGAAATAAAAATAGTATTACAAGTTCTTTTATTCTTGGTCAGATACTGTCATAGGCGCTTTACAATTGTTACTTCGTGTAATTCTCCTGGCTACCCTAGGAGGTAGGTAGTAGTATTATGCCCATTCTAGAGACAACGAAACTGAGGCTTAGAAAGCTTCAACAGCTGGCCCAAGCCCATACACTGAATCACTGGCCAAATTGTGACTGGAACGCATCTTATCTGACACCAAGTCTAACCTCTTAAACTTTGCATGCCACCGCCACACGATTTATTCCTACAGGGTCTGTAGTCTACACGAAGAAACGCAGGAAGCCTTCCCTATCTCACCTCAAGATTCTGCCCAGAAGCCCTAATGCTGCAAAGTCTAGAATTTGGTAGAGAGCAGTATTGCCCAGAATCAGCTGGAGACATCACAAAGCCGCAGAGTGGTATTACTCACTAAGAAGACCTTTAAGAAGCATAAAGAGGCCTCCTTTCCATGGTTTTCAGCAGAGTAATTAACATGAGAGTAAAGGAAATTGATTTGCACCTTTGCTTCCCTTTCTTCAGGGGGAACTATGTCTTCTGGTTGCATTTGTAAAGAAAGGCTCAGGCTTTTCTTGTTCTCTGTCATAGACCAAGGTGAGGTTCCCACGGGTCCCAGTCTATACCCATTTAATCCTTGGACATGTGCCCACTCATACAACCAGGTGCCAAACTTCATCTTGCTGTGGCACATAATCACCACAGGAGGGAAAAGAAACACTGAGGGAGATGACCTGCGCTCACAGTACAGATTTTGTTGTAACAAGCTCAACAAACAATAGCCATTAGTCACTGATTAGTTCTTAGGATCCTGCTAAGACAGGAATGGCCAGCACAAGTCAATCTTCAGTTTCACCTGGGCCTTTTTTAAGGGAGTAAGGAAAAGGGTAGTGGCAGGGTTGAAATGGTCATTACGAACCATGGGAGTACCTCGATGAGAGGTGATAATACGACCTTTGAAAGATGTACACTCTGACATCGTGAAGACCCACTCAGGGCACACTTACCAACCAGCGGTCGGGAAAGATGCTGAGATTGGTCGGGAAAAAACGAATTCGAGAGTGTTCTATCTATCTCCAAGTCTGGAGGATTGGCATCGACTGATAGAGTCACGTGGATTTACTTTATTAATCAGGTGGATTACACTGATTGAGTCCTCTACAGCCCTGTTGAGCCGGAACTTGTTTATCTTCAAATTCAGTCATTTAAGCACGGAGTTTAACGAGTTTTACTACGTCTATGTAGTCATGCGACCACCCCAATGTCTGTAGGACTTGCACTCCTCTCTTTCATTTCCCATATTAGGTATTGATATTCCTTCTCTTTTTCTTTTACCAGTCTTGCTAGGTATTTACCACTTTTATTAACCATTTATTGTACAATTGTTTTCAAGTTCACTGACTTGTGCTCTTATCATTACTATTTCTTCATTTTTACTTACATCGGGCTTTATTTGCTCACTTTCTGACTTCTTATGTTGTAAATTTAGATTTTTTGAGGGAGCAGCTTTATTGAGATACAATTCACATGCTATACAACTCACCCATTTGAAGTATACAATTGCGTGGTTTTAAGTACATTCACAGAGTTGTGCAACCAACATGAAATACATTTTAGAAAGTTTTCATCACCCCCCCAAAAAAATCCTATGCCCTTTATCAGTCACTCTACCCCTTGCTAACTCCTCTTCCCAGCTCTAAACAACGACTAATCTAATTTCTGTCTACAGATTTACCTATTTTGGACATTTTCTATAAATGAAGTCACACAATAGAAGTGACTTTTCTTCACTTAGCGTAAATGTCCTCAAGTTTCCTCCACATTGTAGCATGCCTCAACACTTCATTCCTCTTTATTGCCAAATAATAGTCCATTGTAATGGATTTGCCACTTTTTATGTATTCTTTTATCAAGAGATGAATAGATGATTTAAGTTTTTCTTCATTTCTTTTTTTTCTTTTAAAGATTTTATTTATTTATTTGACAGAGAAAGAGACAGCCAAGCGAGAGAGGGAACGCAAGCAGGGTGAGTGGGGGAGGAAGAAGCAGGCTTCCTGCGGAGGAGCCTGATGTGGGGCTCGATCCCAGCACCGGGATCACACCCTGAGCCGAAGGCAGACGCTTAACGACTGAGCCACCCAGGCGCCCCACTTTTTTTTTTTTTAAGGTTCTATTTGTTCATTTGAGACAGAGAGAGAGAGCAGGAGCCGGGCTAGGGGGAGTGGGGCAGAGGCGGAGGGAGAAGCAGATTCCCCACTGAGCAGGGAGCCCAATGAGCAGGACCCTGGGATCATGACCTGAGTTGGAGGCAGAAGCTTAACTGATTGAGCCACCCAGGCGCCCCAGATTTTCTTCATTTCTAATATGTGAACCTAAAGCTGTGAAATTCCCTCTGAGCCCTCCCTTAGCTGCACCACGTGAACTTCGACATCTTATATTTTCATTATAATCCCATTCAAGATATTTTCAAATTTTCTTTGTGATATAAATCATCAATTATTAATAAATGTATTGCCTAATTTTCAAATGTTTGGGATTTTTGTCTATATTCCGCAAATTTAATACTCTCTACTGATTTATCTTGGAGTGCACTGTTTCTTCAACCGACTCCAAAATGCTGTTTAAAGGCGTCCCCAAATCTGTTGTTTCTATACACCAATAACAAACTATCAGAGAAATAAAGAAAATAATCCCATTTATAAGTGCTTCAGAAAGAATAAAATATCTCGGAATAATTTAATTAAGGAGGTGAAAGAGCTGTAAATTAAAACTATAAGATATTAATGAAAGACAATGAAGAAGACACAAATAAATGGAAAGATATCCTGTGCTTGTGGGTTAGAAGAATCAATACTGTTAAAATGTCCATACTACCTAAAGCCATCTATAGGTTTGATACAATCCCTATTAGAATTCCAATGACATTTTTCAAAGAAATATAACAAGTAATTTTAAAACTTGTCTGGAACACAAAAATTCCTGGAGAGCCAAAGCAATCTTGAGAAAGAAGACCAAAGCTGGAGGCATCATGTGCCCTGATTTCAAACTATATTACAAAGCTATAGTAATTAAAACAGGATGGTATTGGCATAAAAACAGACACATAGATCAATAGAACTGAATAGAAAACTCAGAAATGAATCCACACATATGGGCCAACTAATTTACAACACAGGAGCCAAGAATATACTATAGAAAAGAGACAGTTGCCTCAATAAATGGTATTGGGAAAACTGGACAGCCACATGCAAAAGAATGAAACTAAACCACTATCTTACACCATACACAAAAATGAACTCAAATTGTATTAAAAACTTGAATGTTAAGACCTGAAACCACAAAATTCCTATGAAAACATAGGTAATATGCTCCTTGATATAGGCTTTGGTGATGATTTTTTAAATTTAACACCAGAAGCAAAAGCAGCAAATGCAGAAATAATTGGGACTACATCATACAAAAAACATCTTCACAGCAAAGGAAACTGTCAACAAAAAGAAAAGGCAACCTATTGAATATGAGAAAATATTTGCAAATCATATATCTGATAGGGAGTTAATATCCAAAATGTATAAAGAACTTAATACAATTCAGATGCAAAAAAAAAGACCAAACAATCCAATTTAAAAATAGGTAAAGGGGGGCGCCTGGGTGGCACAGCAGTTGGGCGTCTGCCTTCGGCTCAGGGCGTGATCCTGGCGTTGTGGGATCGAGCCCCACATTGGGCTCCTCCGCTATGAGCCTGCTTCTTCCTCTCCCACTCCCCCTGCTTGTATTCCCTCTCTCGCTGGCTGTCTCTATCTCTGTCAAATAAATAAATAAAATCTTTAAAAAAAGATAGGTAAAGGACCTAAGTAGACATTTTTCCAAAGAAGACATACAAATGGCCAAGTGGTACATGAAACAATGCTCGACATCATTAATCATCAGAGAAATGCAAATAAGAATCACGATGAGATATCATCTCACACCTGTTCAAATGGCTGTTAGCACAAAGATAAGAGGTAAGTGTTGGCAAGGATATGGAGAAAAGGGACCCCTGTGTGCTGTTGTGGGAATAAAAACTGGTGCAGCCACTGCGGAAAACAGCATGGAGGTCCTTCAAAAAATTAATAGAACTATTGGATAATGCAGCGATTCCACTTTGGGGTATTTATCTAAAGAAAACAAAAACACTAACTTGAAAAGATATATGCGTCTCCATGCTCGCTACAGCATTATTCACAATAGCCAAGATATGGAAGCAACTCAAGTGTCCACTGATAGATACATGGATAAAGAAGATGTGGTATATTTATACAAGGGAATATTACTCGGCCATAAAAAATAATGTAATCTTGCCATTTGCAACATGGATGGACCTCGAGGGCATCATGCTAAGTGAAGTCAGACAGAGAAAGACAAATACTGTGTGCTCTCTCTTATATGTGGAATCTAACAAACAAACAAAAACAACAAAAAATAAGCTCATCCAATGAGAGAACAGATTGGTGGTTGCCATGAGGCAGGGGCTGGGGGTGAGAGAAATGTGTAAAGGGGGCCCAAAGGAAAGAAAGAGCCCTCTCTGATCCTGATGTCTCCAGATCTAAAGGAAAAAAAAAAACACAAAAAACCTTCCTTTGCCTCAAATGCTCTAAAAATAAATACAGGCTAAATCCCAACCACAAATACATTTCTCTCTTTATACTATGGCCTTTCTGTTATCCTAAGCTTAGGTAAAATGAACAATTTACATAAAAGTTTCAGAAGGAGACAGTCAGAAGGATAGGAAATTATCAAGGTAACAAAAAATTTAAAATGTATTTTTGGAAGTTGTGGAGACGTGGTTCAGAGTTCTACATATATACGTAGAAAATTCAAAGTTTACATATGACTAGTACAAGTTCCACCATCTCCAGAATTACATAATGCAAAATATAAATGTAAGTACTTATACAAAACCAGAAATTAAAGATGTTGGTTCAGTTGGCTGATTTGAATTTTATTTACTGTGATAAATACTCAAAAGTGAAAATCAGATGCAAGGCAGAAAAAAGGCATCTGATAAATTTTTCATTTCATTTATTGTCATTTTCAGCTCTAAAATTTTCTTTTGGTTCTGTTTTCATAGTTTCTGTATCTCTGCTGTGATTTCTCCCATTATGTTCATTTGTTATGAACCATTTTTTCCCTGAGTCCTTGAACATATTTATAATGGCTGCCTTAAAGTCCTATCTATTTATTGCAACAACATCTAGATCATCTCAGGGTTCCGTTTTTTCCTCTGAGTAAGGGCCACATTTTTCTGTTACTTCGCACATCTAGTGATTTTTAATCGTATTCTGGTTATGGAGAAAGGTAAAGTGCGAAGACTCTAGATTCTGTTATGTTCCTTAGAAGGGTTATCTTTATTAGCTTGGCTTGACTCCAATTCCAAACTCTGTTTTTCTGCATTCAATAGCACTTGACCTCTCTGCTCTGTTCTTTCAGCTTCCAGCTTCTCTGTTTCTCTTTCCTTCTTTTCTCCTTGGTTTTTAAAAAATCTTTATCTTTTCTCTTTCCCTTTTTCCCTTCTCTTCTTTATTTTCTTTTTTCTCTTCTCTTCTTTTCTCTCTCTCTCCCTCCCTCCCTTCCTTCCTTTCTTCCTTCCTTCCTTCTCTGGTTAGTCAAGGAGTTGACTACACCTTTTGTAATTCATTCTCTTCCAGATCCCCATCCCCCCATTCTGGCCGGTCTGCCTGCCTGACTGTCCCCCAATAACTCAAGATGTGGGTTGGTGAATGTGCTCCAGCAAACTTGCAAATCTCACAAGGTGCACTTTCTACTTTCAAGGTCAGACTTCTCTCCACTTTGCTTACTTTTGAAGGCCCCTCATGTATGCAATTTGTTTATCTTAAATATCATTTTAAACAGTTTTATAATTATTTATAATTATCATTTATGAGAGAGTTAGTCCAAACAAGCTGCTCTGCCAATATCAGAGTCAAAATCTGTTTCCAAACAACTTTTTTTAAAAAACACACCATTTGCAAAGATCTCACAGGGAAATGATCGAGGTATGATGTATTTTTTTTAGCAGAGAAAGACAATTATCATATGGTTTCACTCTCAAGTAAAACATAAGGAAAAGCGTGAAGGATGACAGAGGAAGGGAAGGAAAACTGAGTGGGAAGAAATCAGAGAGGGAGACAAACCATGAGAGACTCTAGGTATGATGTATTTTAAGAATATGGTTTTGGAAGGAATCAGAGGTTTACTAAGAACATTACAAAAATTAAGAAAATATAAATTTTATGGGAAAATCACATTCATCTCTCTGAGGTGCACACATTAATTTTTAAAAGGGAAAGAAAGCTGAAAAAGGAACAAGTCATCAAACTATTATATAAAACTAAAAATCAGTATTTTCACAGAAGACTTTAACATCGAGGAGACAACTAATGCGTTGCTGCATTTATTCGAAGTCTTGAATTTTTAAAACACTGTCAAATCGGGGTCAATTGCTATGTTAGATGTCTTCTGGTTGATCCCACCTCACTCAAATTATCTGGAGCTATAAATGACCAACAAGCATTCCTGAGGCTGTGGCTAACACAGCTGCCACAGAACTAATGAGGCTGAGGGTGGTGGGCACACAATGACCCCAGAGAGTCAAGGTCCTAGCTGCTCAGGGATTCGCCTGTTTGATGAACAGAGATCATGACAGAATTTTGTCCCCGCAGGAAAACTAAGGTTCGCTCTTCAGCGAAAAAATTTTATAGTAAGTAAACATCTCATGAAGATCAAAATTTTTTAAATCCCATAATTGAAGTTAGTCTCACTCACAGATAACTGGTTAGAGGATTAGCAAGATGAGCCAATTAAAAACTTCACGGTTACCATTGATTGCTTTTGGGTCATGAGTGTTCTCTCAGATTCCTCTTTTTTTTTTTTTTAAGATTTTATTTACTTATTTGACAGAGAGAGACAGCCAGCGAGAGAGGGAACACAAGCAGGGGGAGTGGGAGAGGAAGAAGCAGGTTGCTAGTGGAGAAGCCTGATGTGGGGCTCCATCCCAGAACGACGGGATCACGCCCTGAGCCGAAGGCAGACGCTTAACAACTGCGCCACCCAGGCACTCCATCAGATTCCTCTTTTAAAAATGGAGCTCCTCCTGCAAAGGTTAAGGCCTTAGCATTTTGAAACGCACTATTTTAAAGATCTTTCCTCCTCTAGAACTGTATTAGAGCAATGTGGGGTTCCTGGGGGTTCAAAGCATTATAATTATTTTGCCCTGAAATAACTGAACTAATGATCCTAATTTAGAGTTTTTTAAAAGCAATTTTATGTGATCCAATGAGCCTTCAGGATGTAGAGGGAACCAAAGAGAGAAAAACCTGGTTCTCAAAGATAAACTGAGGCCCCAGCTGAAAGATGGAAGGATGGGAGTCAACTCTGACAACATTCCAAGATGAAAGCAAGAATGAGTTAGAAACAGGCAAGGGGCGCCTGAGTGGCACAGCAGTTAAGCGTCTGCCTTCGGCTCAGGGCGTGATCCCGGCATTCTGGGATCGAGCCCCACATCAGGCTCCTCTGCTATGAGCCGGCTTCTTCCTCTCCCACTCCCCCTGCTTGTGTTCCCTCTCTTGCTGGCTGTCTCTCTCTCTGTCGAATAAATAAAATCTTTAAAAAAAAATATTTAAGAAACAGGCAAAACAAAAATCCCGTGTCATTTTGAAGAGCCACCAATGTTTAAAGGTCCAAGCATCGCGCCATGTTATTTTAACTGGATGGTTTATTGCCAGCATCTTTCTGAAATTACTTTTTAAGTTTTAAATTGTGGTTAGGCACACACAACATGAAACCTCTCATCTGAACTATTTACGTTCGGTGACATTAAGGACGTTCATGTTGTTGTGCAACCATTGGTATATTTTAAACATTATAACCTTTATGATGGCCCTGTGATGGCATGTCGTAACACTTACTCCCTCTAAGGCTAATGGTTTTTCCTTGAGAATACACAGCTCAGAGAGAAGACCTTGCTGAAGGATGGCTGAAGTTACAGGGAGGAAAAACTTGGCTCCACATGAGACAGAATTTTCTATGTTTAGATCTGACCAGCAGAGGAACAGGAGGCCCGGGAGCTCCCTTTGAAGGTGAAGAGCGTTCACACAGGGGCCCATAGGCCATCTGTTGGGTGTGTTCTGGAAGAGATTCCCGTAATGGGTGGGAGAGGGGCCTCTGGGCTTCCCTCCAACTATGAGATTCTATGGTTGAACTGACAGAAATCGCTGTGCACTCAGGTTTCAGAAGACCTTGTCAGACTTAAAGTACCTCAGATTTGGGCTTTAAAATAGTCACACTTAAAACCACTTATTGGCAAGTTTGATCCTTCCTTGGCACATTGTCTGCTCTTTTTGTCTAAACTATGGAGGCCCCCCCATGCTCAAATTCTCTGTCAAATAAATAATAAAATCTTTAAAAACAAAATAAAATGCTAATCTTTAGCTGGAATGAAGGATTTCAATTCTCTCATCCTTTTTGTCTGGCTAACTCCTACATATCCTTTAAGATTCAGCTCAGGTATGGTCTTTTATAGGAACATAGCCCTGTTTTCCCGTAGGGCTTAGCCAGGGCTCTTTATAGCATCCACATTATCTGTGGACATGACCATGAACATGAAGTTTTCTTTCTTCCTCTACTCTCCCAAAAAAAAAAAATACTTTAAATGTAGGAATTGTTTTCTTGAAAGTCTCCTAAAACTTGTGTGTAACACATTGGGTGTTTTTAGAGTGGTAGGTATGCTTATACCTTAAATGATTGATTTGGTTTCTCTAATGGATTGGTTTATACAGATTTTCTTCTTTTTCTTAGGTTAATTTTGGTAATTCTTAATTTCAGTAATTCATATTTTTCTAGAAAAAATACATTTCATCTAAGTTTTTAAACTTAATGGCAACATTTATTGTATTATTCTTAATATATCTACTGATTGTTAATATATCAATTATGATTCTTAATATATCTACTGTGCTTGTTATTATGTCTTTTTTGTTAATATTGTTTATTTGAACTTTTTGGTTTTCTTTCAGACTTTCTAGGTATTGTATTCCTTAATTTTTCAAAGTACAAGTCCTTGGTTTCTTGAATCTCTCTGTTGTTTGTTTTCTATTCCATCAACATTTGCTCACATCTTAATTGTTTGCTTCATTTTATTTTCTTTGGGATTACTCTGCTATTCAGTTTTTTAGCTATTTGAGCATAAGGATTTATTTTAAATCTTTCTCGTTTTAATAAATCTATTTAAGGCTATGGATTTCCCTTTACATTCTGCCTTAGTTATTTTCCACAGGTTTTAATATGTAATGCTTCTGCTTTTCACTTTAAATATTTTACAGTTTCTTCTGATTTTCTCTTTAGTTCATGAACTATTTAAGTAAATTTCTCCCAATGTTTTACTTTGTAAAACTTTATTTCATTTTGAAAAATTTCAAAACTATAGAAAAATGGAAATAGTTATGAAATGAATAGTAAAATGAACACCTCTATTCCACTTACTCAGATTTATAAGTTTTTAACATTTGCCATTTTTCTCCATTAAATTTTCTTATAAGTAATTGCTACACCCAGTGTGGGGCTCAAACTCCTGACCCTGAGATCAACAGTCACACACTCTGAGCCAGCCAGGTGCCGCTCTGTTCACTTTTGTGTGTGTGTGTGTGTGTGTGTGTGAACCATTTGAATTTAAGTTCAGATATCATGACACTTTACCCTTAATTATTAACTACTACTATTAGTAGACTTTTCTTTCATTATGCAGTATTGCTCTTACAGCTTATTAAGTATTTTTTCCTTAAATTCTATTTTGTCTTCTATTACTGTAGGTATATAGGCTTTCTTTTGACCAGTATTCGCATGATAATCCTTTTTCACTTCTTTATTTCAAAAAAATTTTGGTAGGGGCAGGTTGTTTATTTAGTCATGTTTCTTGCGAGTGATGTTTACTTGGATTTTACACTAACAATGAACTGAGAAGGAAATTCGGAAAACAATCTCATTTACAACAGCACCAGAAAGAATCAAATACTTAGGAGTAAACTTAACTAAGGGGGTGAAAGACTTGTACACAGAAAATGAAAAAACATTGCTGAAAGAAATGTAAGAAGACACAAATGGGAAGACATCTCATGTTTATGAATTGGAAGACTTAATATTGTTAAAATGTACATGCTATCCAAAGCCATCTCAGATTCGATGCAATCCCTATCAAAATTCCAATGACACTTTTTACCAAAATAGAAAAAAATAGTCCTAAAATTCATATGGAACCACAAAGGACTCGGCACAGCCCAATCAATCTTGAGAAAGAAGAACAGAACTAGACGCATCACGTTCCCTGATTTCAAAACAATTTACAAAACTACATGGTCAGAACAGTATGATACTGGCATAAAGGCAGACATATAAACCAATGGGACAGAGTAGAAACCAAGAAAGAAATCCACACATGTATGGTCAGCTGACCTTTGACAAGGATGCCAAGAATATATGCTAAGGAAAGGATAGTTTCTTCAATAACCAGTGTTGGGAAAACTGGATATCCATGTACAAGAGAAAGAAATTAGACCCTGATCTTACACCATACGATATCCATGTACAAGAGAAAGAAATTAGACCCTGATCTTACACGTACAAAAATCAACTAAAAATGCACACATGTATATTCAGATGCTACCATTCGATATCTCTAAATCATTGACTGCTAACTACCAAGCAGGAGAAATCACAGAGGTTGTGAGGTGTCTGGAAGATTTTGTTCCTTGTGAAGTCACCATGTGTTCTTTTGTTCTTCTGTTACTTTCTCAAAGAAACTCGTTTTGAGGACAGACATGCTTTATACATCTTTATAATTGTATTTGTTTATAATTTCTTTTTTTTTTTGCCCTTTATATACAATCTACGAGTTTTAACAAATAAATGCATCCATGTAACCTGAATTTCTACCAAGATAATGAGTATTTCCACCATTCTGGGAGGTTCACTTGTTTTTTCAGGATAGGTTAGTCCTACCTGTTCTAAGACTCCATGTAGAAAGACTCACACAGTATGTGCTCCCTGATCTCTGGCTTCTTTGCTTAGCATGATGTGAAATTTATCTGTGTTGTGTATATTAGCATTTTTTTATTTTCGATTTTTTGCTGAGTAGTATTCCACTGTATCAGTGTAAAACATTTTTCTTCTCCAGTTGATGAACTTTTGATTTGTTTCCAAATTTAAGCTATTGTGAATAAAATTACTACATACGTTCTTGTACAAGTCTTTTTGTGGACATGTTTTCATTCTCACGGTTAATGACCTATGAATGGGATTGCTGGTGCATAGATAAGTGTATGTTTAACTTTCTGAGAATTATTTACGATTGTTATGCCTTCCTTATGAATTGAAACATTATTATGACATGAATCTTTTTAATTCTGGTAGTACTCCTTGTCTTGAAATCTATTTGCCTGATAGTAATTTAGCTACTCCAATTTTCTTATGCTTACCGTCCACAAGATATATCTTTATCCATCTTGTTACTTTCAATCTATCTGATTCTTTACATTTAAGGCGTATCTCTTGTAGACGGAATATAAGTGGGTCTTCATTTTTTTATTCAGTCTGACCATCTCTGTCTTGTAGTTGGAATGTTTAATCTATTAACTCTGAATGTAATTATAAATATGACTAGATTTACATGTGTCAGTTGCTATTTTTACTTATCCACCTATATTTTTAAGATTTATTTATTTTCTATATAGAGAGAGTGCATGTGGTGGTGGGCAGAGGGGGAGGGAGAGGGACAGGTAGACTCCGCACTCAGCACAGAGCCCCACACGGGGCTCAATCTCAGGACCCTGAGATCATGACCTGAGCTGGAACCAAGAGTCAGACGCTTAATTAAGCAACTGAACCACGCAGGCGCCCCTTGTCCATCTATTTTTCGTTCCTCAGGTCTTCCTTTCTTGTCTTTGGGTTAATCTTTATTTATTTATTTATTTATTTATTTATTTATTTATTTATTACTGTTTCAGTTGAACTCCTTTATTGGCTTTGTAGCTACACTTCTTTGTATTTTTTTTTGTTGGTTGCACTACTATAAATATACGTATTTAACTCACCACAACCTATTCAGAGTTAATATTGTACTACTTCATATGAAATAGAGTAATTCTGCTACAGTATTGTCCCAATTACCTCCTCATCCTTTATGTTATTGTTGTCATTTACATTTCACATACTTGTTTTTTTTTAAGATTTTATTTATTTATTCATTCGACAGAGATAGAGACAGCCAGCGAGAGAGGGAACACAAGCAGGGGGAGAGGGAAAGGAAGAAGCAGGCTCAGAGCAGAAGAGCCTGACGTGGGGCTCGAACCCATGACGCCGGGACCACGCCCTGAGCTGAAGGAAGACGCTCAACCGCCGTGCCACCCTGGCGCCCCTACATTTCACGTACTTATATCATAAACCCCACCTGATAGTGTTTTCATTCCTACTTTAAAGAGTCATATGACTTTTTAAAAAGAGAAGAAAAAATAAGTGCATCGTCTGTCGGCATTCATAAAGGTGTGCTGCTTGGAGCTCCCTGCATGAAAGCTGCTGGGCGGGGAGCAGTGGATGGACAGTTTCCCGAACCTGCGCAGGAAGGTCTGCTGCGGCACTGACGCCGAGACCACTAGCCCCAGACCGCTTCAGGCCAGTGACCGAGCACAGCAGAGGTGCTTAGAGCCAGGCCATTCTTGCCTGACCTGGGACTCCTCCTCTCCTGGGCGGTCTTCGCTCTGGGGTTCCAAGTGGCCTGGTCAAGATTTCCTCAGAGCTGCACATTAGTAAAGACTTCTCGGGGTGTCTGGGTGGCTCAGTCAGTTAAGCCTCCACTCCTGGTTTTGGCTCAGGTCATGATCTCAAGGTTGTGAGATTGACCCCAAGTCTGGCTCTGTGCTCAGTGCTGAGTCTACCTGAGATTCTCTCTCTCCCTCTGCCCCTCCCCCTGCGCCTGCTCACGCATGCTTTCTCTCTCTCTCAAATAAATAAAATCTTAAGGAAAAAAAAAAAGACTTCTCCCACACTGCCCCCATCCTTCCCCCTTTCCTCTTGCCCAGGCGTCAGACCTACATTGTCGTCTGAAGTGCTCCCGATTCTTCCTTTTGTTTCCCTTTATCCTTCACAGGCATTTTCTCCATTAAATCTTACGTATGTCTAATTCCACCTTGGCATCTGTCTCTTAGAGGACTTGAACTGACATTGGTCTTTTATACGTAACATGTATTGATTATTCTGGTGTTCATTCCTTCATGTAGATTTGAGTTTCCAGCTTGTATTATTTTCTTCCAATCTAAAGAAATATTTTTCTTGTAGTGCATATCTACTGTTGACGATTTTCTCATTTAAAAAAAAATCTAAATGTCTTTGGAATTCACCTCAATTTTTGAATATTTTGCTAGATACAAAATTTGGGATTGACAGTCTTTTTGCTTTCAGCCCTTGAAAACTTGCTCCATTGTCTCTTGCTTTATTATTATTTTTTTTAATGAGAAGACTGACAGCATTAGTATCATTGTTTCCTTGTATATAACGTGCCTTCTTTTCTACACCTGCTTTCACAATTTTTTTTTAATCTTTGGTTTTCATTAGATTGACTTACTGGACCTATATGTGGTTTCCTGTGATGCTATCCTGCTTAGGATTTCCTGAGGTTCTTGGATTTTAAAATTTACATTTTTCATCTGATTTGGGGTTTTTTGGCCATGATTTCTTCAGATATACTCTCTTCCCCCCCCCCCCAGCATTCTCCTTCTTTCCTTCTCGGATCCAATTACAGTTTATGATAAACTAATATTATTCTACATGCTATCAAACTTGTTTGTTGGTAAGTCCTGCCAGTAAATTTAAAGATCAGATATTGTACTTTGCATTTAATTTCCATTCAGTTCATTTTTTTTTAAAGATTTTATTTATTTATTTGACAGAGATAGAGACAGCCAGTGAGAGAGGGAACACAAGCAGGGGGAGTGGGAGAGGAAGAAGCAGGCTCACAGCGGAGGAGCCTGATGTGGGGCTCGATCCCAGAACGCCAGGATCATGCCCTGAGCCGAAGGCAGACGCTTAACCGCTGTGCCACCCAGGTGCCCCCCATTCAGTTCATTTTTATGGTTTCCATTTCTCTGCTGCAACTCCCCATTGTTCATTCATTATATTATCCTTTAAGCCCTTGAACATATTTATAATAGCTGCTTAAAATCTTGTCTACTGATTGCAACATCTGGTTCACTGGTGATATTTGTTGCTTGCCTCTTCTCTTGACCAGGGGTGACATTTTCCTGTTTCTTCATATGTATCATAAGTTTTATTGTATGCTAGATACTGTGGCTGATATGTGTGAGAAATCTGATTATGAAGTCTTCCTTTAGATGGTGTTGAGTTGTTCTTACAAGTAGTACATTTTTAACTCCTTTTAACCTTCATATTTAAGTATAATTTTCCCAAAAAGTTAAATACTTGTCAGTATTTGTATCCTTCCAAATTCAATCAGAACCTTAACTTACTTTATTCTTTGCATATATCCTCTCCATCTTCTTGTTATTGCTTAGATTTTTAGTTTTAACCATTTTTTAAAGTCATAAAAATTGTTCATTATTTTTACAGTCAATAATTGCCAATTGATTTTTATAATTTTTTAAGGTTTACCATTATTTCTGTTTTCCCAAGCCTTCTTTGTGGTTTCCTTTTTTTTCTTTTCTTTTCTTTCTTTCTTTTTTATTTTCTATTTAAATTCAATTAGCAAAGGTATAGTACATTAGTTTTTGATACAATGTTAATGATCCATTTTCTTTTTTCTGAAATTACTCTTTTTATTTGAAAGATTTCACATTAAAAAGAAAACTCATTGGTGGCTATGCTCCAATGTCCCTGGGAACGTCTCTAGATTTTTGCTTCTCCAAATGTGGTCCAGGACCCTAGAATAGGCACCACTGATGTGTGCCTCAGGTTAGAAATGCAGACTAGCCCAACCCCAGACCTAGTGAATGAAAAATGTACTTTTAACAAGATCCCTGGGTGATTTGGTATACACACTAGATTTGGAAAGCACAGTTCTATATTACTTATTACACTAGCTATGTTTTCTTTTTTTCCCTTCAGGATGTGAGCTACATGGAAACAGTGTCTTTTATAATTCTATCCCTTAAACCTACATAGCAATTGCTATAGCATAGATGCTCAATAAAAGCTTGCAGAATTAATAAAATAAGGATAATGACATGCATCTAAAAGATGGTTTGCTTTTTGTGAGGGCTGTACTTGAGGCTGGCTGGCTGTGTTTTTAGATTTGCATTAACTATCACCCTCCAGCAAATTATGGGAACCCCTCTACTTTGCGGCCCACCAACATTATCTGTCATCTCATAACCACATAGTAAAAGCTTTTTCATCTCTTGATGGAGCTGTAAACCTGGTGACTTGAGAAATAGTTTAAAAAAAAAAAAAGCCAGACATCAGAGAGCTATTTATTTAGTGGCTTATGTTAGGTCAGGCTGTTAGAAACAGCCCAGGAAAAAAAATCTTTAAAAAATAGATTTTTAATGGAATGAAATTAGTTTGGGCCACAGACATTGCTCCCTGCTAGGGAAGAGGAGTAGGCAGGAAGACCTGAAATTCATCAGGAACAGAGTGAGAAAGGAGAGAAGGATAGCATAAGGGGAGAACAAGAGAAGAAAGATAGAGATGTATGGGGAAAAAAGCAAATTTTCCATCAGCATGAGGCCCAAGGACAGAAAAAAGGACAATTTTAGAGTTCCGTCTAGTGCTTAATGCTTGATAAATGCCTACTGAATTAAGCGCAAATGCTTTAGCCTGACATTCAGAATTCTCCACATAATGTTCAAATCTTGCCCTTCAGCCACACTTTCCATTACCACTCTGTTTATGCCCCACTCCAGCCAAATTGCATCACTTAACATTTGTCCTGTTGATCTGGATCATTGCTCACAATGCTCTCTTGACCTGGACTGTCACCTTGTCTGATCTCCTTCTATAAAAATTCTACCAATCCTTCAAGGCCCTTCCAAAATGTTCCTCTTCCAAAGGCTTCCATTGATTTCCTCCCTATTCTCCCTCTTTGTAGAGAATCCTCTTCTGTGACTTTTATCAAATCTAGTTATTTGTGTACTTGTCTTCTCTTACTCAACTGAAAACGTCATTGACCATTTTGTCTCTTTCAATGTCCTAGAGCACAGTCCAATGCAGACCCATGCACGAGGCATTTACTGGGCATAGAACAGGAGATGATTTCAGCTTATCTGCAGTGAACTGATCCGAACCTTACCTGGAGATAGAGTGATTGCCATCTCAAAAATTGCCCCTCATTCTAATTTAAAACTTCACAAGTTTTGTTTGTTTGTTTGTCTGTTTTGGCCAGGCAAATCTATCTTCCTTTTTCTGGCTGACTCACAGCTTGGTCCCACAGAGAGTTCTTCTTCCATGTCCCACTGCTGGCACATCTTCAAACATGCATTTA
>NC_048231.1:12298554-12391059 GCF_002007445.2 Ailuropoda melanoleuca | reverse complement strand
GGGAATGGGATAGACTGGTGATGGGTAGTAAGGAGGGCACGTATTGCATGGTGCACTGGGTGTTATACGCATAATGAAGCATCAAACTTTACATCGGAATCCGGGGATGTACTGTATGGTGATTAACATAATATAATAAAATAAAATAAAAAAAGATGTGGTTACTAACCTATGGCGATAAGCATTTTGCAAAATATATGTATATCGAATCATCACATTTTATACTCTAAAGTTACACAGTGTTATATGTCAATTACGTCTCGATGAAGTTGGGGAAAAAATAACGTTTTCCCTGCCATGGGCCTTAGCTGAGGTTGTTTAAATGTTACAGGGAAAGAGCCGCCATGGTGGTAGAAAGGGCTGAGTCAGGGGGGCGGGGGTAGGGGGGAAGATTTGAGAGCTGCCCCTCCTTATCCGAGAAGCCCTGATTGTCACTTCACTTCCTCTGACCTCAATCCCTCCTCTGTTACAGTTGTCCCCAAAGTACAGAGGGTCAGTGGAGGGGCTTGGCAGGCCTGGGCTGGGGACACCCTCTCCAGTCCCCTCACCGTTACAGGAACAACTAATCCCAGGTGCAGTTTGGATCCTCAGTCCTTCTCTCTCCCATGCTGACTCCCAGTTCTGTCCACCTCTGCCTGGACAGCCACGGGCTTCAGGGGAAGGCCCCCCCAGAATGAATCCTCATCAGCCTCAGCCAGTCGGTTGGTCTAGTTTGCTTTGCCAGAAGATTGCCGTGGGCAATTGCATGGGTGGGGTGGGTAAAGCGGTCACCCCGTGGCTGAGAAGACGTGAGGGAATGTTGTGAGAGGCGCTTCTGGGACGGGATTTTTTTTGCTCTTAATGACACGCGCGCACACACACACACACACACACACACACACACAGAAGTGACACAAGTGAGGACTTTGTCTTTTTCCTGTCTTGACTGTTACTATCTGCATGGATGCCTGAAACCGCCAAAGCCCGAGGAGAGCCATGCTGAGCGGGCATCAGCCTGCAGACCAGTGGAGAAGGATGGGGTCCTTGCTGCAGGCAGGGGGGGCCCTCTCTGGAAAACCCAGGCACTTCCCTGTGTCACCTTCTTGTTTTATGAGATGCCAAATATCCCTTATAGTTCCAACTCCTTTCTGCTGGGTCTCCTGTTACTTGCAGCCAAAAGTAAGATGGAGACAGATCCATACAGATCCTGGCTCTGCTATTAACTTCTAGCATCCAGGGACACTGTCTAAAGAGAGGATTCTATTCTGATCCTGTTCGAACCCCCTTATTCCATTGTCTTTGTGCGTACCTCGACAGAGTGCCTTGAAGTGGTCACCCCAGTCATAGGTCAAGCGCCACAAAGAACTCCAGAAATTTAAGACTATCTTTGTTCTCAGTCTGCTGTCCTGACCCTCCCCTGCCCTCCATTCTCCCAGTTTTGGACTTCCTTTTTCACCTTCTGGTACGCAACTTCCCTTCGTCCGCAGCCTTAACCTTGAGGACTGCCTCCTGCGTTCGAGCTAAGACTTCCCGCGGGTTAAGGCTCAGTCTCCCTGTGACCACACTGCCTCTGCAGGACCTACAGCAGCATCCCTGCCTTTCCCCATCTCACTCAGGGCCATCTTGGGATTTTTGCTTCTCTCCTTTTGGGTTTGAGTCTCTCTTCTGGGTTCTGCTGCTGCCCTGTCTGCTTATTCCAATCAGAGGTCTGATTGCATTGCCGAGAGTCCTCAAGTCTCTGTCTGCATGGGCTCCACGTTCCCTTGTAAGGTTCCGAGGGGTCTTCAACTCTACTTCCACAGAGGACGGCTTCTCTTTGGTGCACGCTTCTTGCAAAAGCCAGAAGCTGCCGCCTGGGACGGGCCCTCCTCTGGGCCCCCCTGCACCGTTGCCCCTGCCCCTTCTGTGACACACAGAAATTGAACTCTTGAGCTGGCTGTTCGGGGCTGGAAGGTAAGCACTCTCAGATTGGACACGACTCTGCGGTCCGCTCCCGGCCCTCTCCTCATTCTCAGGTTTAGCAACCAGGGCTTTTTCTGATCAGATTTTCCAGGCCCACAATAAGAAAGCTGCATCAGGAGCCGAGAGGCATGCAAAAACAGGCAAAAAGCTCCCCTGCCCTTGTTCTAGTTGGAGATGCCTGCCTACCTCGATGGTCCATTCCAGCTCTTAAATTCCATGCTTCCAAATAAGATAGTAAAATATTCAACTTTATGGATTGCTAACAGACTCTTGGACCGAAGCTCGAGCCACCCCCAACACGCTTGATTGGATAACAATGCAAAGTACAGTGGTCTAACATGTGCAACGCATTGCCTTTCCTTTTTAAAAACTCATTTTACGAAACCCCTTAATTGAATCAGGCTTGAACTTCCTGTGGCATAAAACCAAATAGAATTACACTGATGCTAAAAATGTAAATGTATCCCAGATACACTGGATGATGTATTCATGGGAACATTGAAGCCTGAAGACTTGCGTGCACACACTGGGATAATAGAGCAGAGCCCAAGGATCAAGCATCTGAGATATAAACATTTATGGAAACATTTTAAATTCCCTGCTTTCTTAGGATTTTTAAAAACTAGTTCTGACCTTAGAATCCTAGAATGTCAGACCTGGGACGACCTCTAACAGATCACTGGTAAATGGTAAAAAAGGATGCCTGGGGGGTAAAGAGACACTCAAGGGCACTCAAAGGACAAACAGGGTGGCGCTGGGTTTGGTTCAGCACACATGGATTAAGCTTCTATGCTTGCCTACCATTGATCTGGGCGTGGAGGTCCAAAGGCAGAGAAGAAACAACCACTGCTTTCAACGTAGCTCCAAGTGTCTGGATGTCCAGATCAGCCCTGGTTCTACCTTCTCCCTCATTCTGATGCGACTCCTTGAGCAATAGGAAGCTCTCTCTTTAGCAGCACAGGCTTAAGGGACTAGGAAAAAATCAAGGCATCTCTCTTTGTCGCCTTCATCTTGAGGCCTGCTCCCCAAGCAGAGCCCCACACTGAGTCACGGGGGGTCCGTGAGCTCTGCCCCCAGCAGCTTCGCCTTTGCGCCTCCCTCCCCACTGCATGAGCCCCTCTCGTGTTAGTCGTTCATGACGTACCCACGGATAACGGGTAGCTGCAGCCTGGTGACATGTCAGCGGACCACAGTCTTCCTGCTTGGCGGCAGGTGCCGGGATCTCCTTGGGAGAATGCTTGTACAGCACGTTTACTTTCCTTTTTGTTTTTTTTCAAAGAGTAGAGTCAGCTCACCAAGGAGGAAAATTGCGCAGCGTGACGCTCTCCCAGCGTGGAGATTTTGGCCCTGATGTTGGGGCCTAGCATCTCTCTTTCGTAGCGCTGTTGCCAGGCAGACTTGTTACTGACACAAATTTCCTCCCTGCTAAGCGGAGTTCTTCCCCCTCCCAACTCCATCATCCCTGCAGCCCGAGCTCGGCTGCAGAGGAAGCCATGCCAGACTCTCTGATTCACGCTCCTAAAATATCAGCCGGCCCGGGTATGCGAGTGATGCGATAAATCTGGAAAACATAAATCAGATTGTTGGATGCTATATCTGTCCACGTGCATAGGCTGCAGCAGGCCTGGAGACATGCCCTGCCTCTCTTGGGGGGCTGCACCCAGGAGGAGGTGAAAGGTCACGGCTTCCGGACCCAGGAAAGTGGACGAGGAGGGAAGCATTTGACACACAGAAGCAGCTTTCAAACCGCTGACACACATCCCAGACCCCAGACACGGGGCCGAAGTGTTCAGGCTCGGAGATTGGCAGGACAGGCTGGAGAAGGAAGCCGGAGGAGAGGCCCTGACGTGGCAAATCTTCCAGCGTCAAGAACTTGTAAAGTCCCTGAGTCTGGACATCAGAGGGAAGGTTGCTTCAGCTTCCCTAGGGCTCCAGTCAAGATGGAAAATCCAATATACAGAACTGAGCAGGTCAGAAGCTTCCTTAAAGAACATTCTAGAAAAAAGTGAACTAACAAGGCCTTTCCTTTGGTGAACAAAGACAAGTGCTTTCCCTGAGCCACTTAGTCATTTCAAAGGCCAGGGGAGAAGGGCCTTGTCTACCTAGCTTAGTTCAGGCCATTTGATCTCACGGTTTCTTGACCTGGGCCTGGGGCAGCGGGCTTGTCACAAAGGACGCTACTGCTCTGGGTCGGGATCCTTACTACAAAGGTCGTTTAAATCTGTAGGCAAGTAAAGAGGGTTCATCCCTCAGATTCTTAAGCCTCAGACACTGCTTTGCTTGGGTTTGGTCCTGCTGCCTCAGTGTGACTCTACCCTAAAGTCAGATCGGATTCTCCGGGGCTTTGTGCCAGGGGATGCCAGGGAGAAACTAGAAGAACGAACAGACAAGGTAGATGGAGTGGGAGGTGCCACCTGGGAGCAGCCCTGAATGTAAATGAAGGAAATGAAGATACGATCAGTGGCCTGCTCCAAAGGGTCTAAGAGGTACATCCTGGGCAGCCAAGAAAGACCCAGGAACAGACCAACAGGTGGCAGGGCCACTGGCTCCACTGACATCATGGCATCGGATGAGGAGCCCAGCCTACCCGTCTCCAGGTGTTCAGGCAGGTGAGATCATTAACGAGCAACAAGGTGAGATGTTGAGAAATTAATTGTAGCTTATCTTTTCTGCCACTCTGACCTATCAACAAAAACAATGAAAGGATAATTTTCCTCTTTCCCTTCCAGGAAAAACAGGCTGTGCTTTGTGTTCCCAAACCTGGGTGTCTTGACCCAGGCAGGGATTTTCCAGCTCTTTGTGCAGTCAGGCCCACCTGGGGGAATTAAAGAGGCTTCCAAGAAGGTAAGGGGGTAGCGGTTTCTGTGATTTGTGGGTAAGAGAGTGTCAGGGCCCTATCCCCTGATGGTAGATGGTTCTGGATTTGTGGGATTCTCCACATCACCTGTCCCTTTTGCGCTCCAGCTGTGAGATGGCTGTGTGCTCACCGTGTGGTCCTGGGAGCAGCGTGAAGGGTCCTCCTAGGGGGGCCTGGAGATAACAGAGAGGAGCCATCCTTGCCATTGCCTGGACTAGAAGTGCCAACAGGAGGCAGGGACCAGCACAGGGCAGAGGCGTCCAAGAGCAGAAACTGCCGCAGGCACAGGAGTGACCCACACTAGTTTCAGTAAGGTAGTGAGTGAGGTGACCTTGAAGGTCTTCCAGGTCCAATATCCCATATCCCTGTATCACATACAATTCTGCAAGCTCTCTGCCTCCTTTTCATGAATTGATCTCCCCCCGTCCCGTGACTCAGCACAACAGACACCGCGCCCGCAGACGTCCAGCTCACAAGGACGCTCTGGTGTCCCCTCTACCTGGGCCACGGCGACGGCGGCCCAGCTGTGCACATCTGTGCGCCGTCATCCCGAGAAAAGTCCGCGCATGCGGGCCTGCGGGGTAAGGCATGTGCCTCAGATTGGCCAAGTCCAAGATGCCGACAAAACATTACATAAGCTTTTGGATTGAATGAAAAAAGCTTCTATTCTTTTCGTTGTCGGACTGCAAAACCGACAGCCGCACACGATCAGGCAGCAACATGCAGGGAGCCAGTCCCCTGTTTGCACAGGAAGCTCTGGCGGGCTCTGTCTTTCTCTAGAATCACACCGGTGAGCCAGCCAAGGCCTCCACTCTGGCCCTGACCCACGGCTGGCTTTCACTCAATTGCTGAGTTCAGCCAGCTTCCTGGGTCATCTCCGCAATAAAGGCAACACTGCCTCATGGAGGCCTGAGCTTGCCTTCTTGCCAGCCTTTGGCCAGGCCTGTTCAAAGTCCCAGGATGTCCCCATGACAGGGCAGAGGCCGCAGGGGATTGCACTGGTGGGTTGACTGGTTTCCTCACATCCCAGTCCTGTCCCTCCATCTCTAGTCCACTTTCCAGTGCGCCCCCCACCATGCTCACCCTCTTCTCTATTAGTAAACTCCTAAGGGTTTAAACGTTTCTTTTTCTGGGAAGCCCCACTAACCACCCAGGCAAAATTCAGTGCCTCTGTCTCTGCACTGGCCCACAGTTTCATGTCCCTGTGGATTGTAGTTAATTGCTTACTTGTCCTTCTCACCTACCAGATAGCAAATTCTTGGGGAAGAGAAGCCACAGCTTATCAATCCCTGAAACTTGCATGATTTGGGTGTAATAAGTACTTTTCCTTACCTCACTTACAAATTCATTTTCAAAGTAATGCTCTATAGGGACATCTGGGTGGCTTAGTCTGTCAAGGGTCCGACTCTTGATCTCAGCTCAGGTCTTGGTCTCAGGGTCCATGAGTTCAAGCCTTGTGTTGGGTTCCACACTGAGCATGGAGGAAAGATATAGATAGATAGATAGATAGATAGATAGATAGATAGATAGATAGATAGATAAAGAAAGAGAGAGAGAAAGAAAAGAAAAAGAAAGAAGAAAGAAGGAAAGAAAAAGAGAGAGAGAAAGAGAGAGAAGGAAGGAAGGAAGGAAGGAAGGAAGGAAGGAAGGAAGGAAGGAAAGAAAGAAAGAAAGAAAGAAAGAAAGAAAGAAAGAAAGAAAGAAAGATGAAAAGAAAAAGAGAGAGAGGGAAACAAGCCATAAGTGACTCTTAGTGACAGAGAACAAACTGAGTGTTGATGGAGGGAGGTGGGTGGTGGTGGGCTAGATGGGTGAGGGGCATTAACGAGGGCCCTTGTTGTGATGAGCACTGGGTGTTGTATGTGGGTGATGAATCACTGGATTTTACTCCAGAAACGAATATTGCTCTGTACGTTAACTAACAAAATTTAAATTAAAAAAAAAAAGTAATTGTGTATAGATGGAGAGTCCAAACCCTAGCAATATCTGATTTTCAAAAGGGATCACAAGCTATCCAAGTGAAAAATTCTCATAAAGTTGCTTCTGGAAAGATACATTTCTTTTACAAAATTACGGTAAAATATACATAAAATTTACCACTTCAAATAACCATTTTAGAGTACACAGTTCAGCAGCATTAAACATATTCACACTGTTGTACAACCATCACCACCATCCATCTCCAGAACGTTCTCCTCTTTCCCAACTGAAATTCTGTACCCATTAAACACTAACTCCCCACTCCCCGTTTCTCCCAGCCCTGGCAGCCGCCGTATTACTGCCTGTCTCTCTGAATTTGATGCTCTAGGTATCTCATACAGTGAATTGTACAATATTGGTCTTTTTGTGACCGTCTTATTTCACTTAGCATACTGTCCTCAAGATTCATCGTGTGCATGTGCCAGAATTTCCTTCCTTTGAAGGCTGAATAATATTTCATCGTATGTATATGCCACATTTTGCTTATTCCTCTGTCCACTGATAGACGTGTGGGCTGCTGTCATCTCTTCGCTATTGTGAATAAAGCTGCTATCAACATGGGTGTACAAATACCCTCTTGAGACACTGACTTCACTTCTTTTGGGTGTAAATCCTAGAAGTGGAACTGCTGGATCCTATGGTAACTCTACGTTTAATGCTTGAAGGAGCCTCCACACTGTCTCCACAGACACTGCACCAGTTTGCATTCCCTGCAACAGGCAAGGATTCTAATTTCTCTGTATCCTTGACAACACTTACTATTTTCTGTTTTTCTTTTTTTTTCATAGTGACCATCCTAATGGGCACGGAGTAGCATCTCATTGTGGGTTTGATTTACATTTCCTCAATGATCACTAAAGTGGAGCAAAAAATAAATTTCTTTAATATGTGTTTCCAGCTTGGGGGATCTGGGTGACTCAGTTGGTCAGGCGTCCAGCTCAGGTCATGATCTCGGGGTCACGCGATCGAGCCCTACATCAAGCTCTGCGCTCAGTGGGGAGTTTGCTTCAGATTTTCTCCCTCTTTCTGTCCCTCCCCCTGCTCTCTAAATGAATGAATGAATGAATGAAATCTTTAAAAAATATATGTCTTGGGGTGCCTGGGTAGCGCAGTGGTTAAGCGGCTGCCTTCAGCTCAGGGCATGATCCCAGCGTTCCAGGATCGAGTCCCACATCGGGCTCTTCCGCTATGAGCCTGCTTCTTCCTCCCACTCCCCCTGCTTGTGTTCCCTCTCTCGCTGGCTGTCTGTCACATAAATAAATAAAATCTTTAAAAAAATAAATAAAAATAAAAAATGAAAAATATATGTCTTTTTAGCTTGTTGAAGAAATATAGCATGTACTATAGACAGTTTTGAAAATACAGAAACAAAAATTATAGAAAAGTACAGGACTATGCAGGAGGAAAAAAAAATATG
Organism: Ailuropoda melanoleuca; assembly: GCF_002007445.2. Taxonomy (NCBI): domain Eukaryota; kingdom Metazoa; phylum Chordata; class Mammalia; order Carnivora; family Ursidae; genus Ailuropoda; species Ailuropoda melanoleuca. Next base: position 12,382,864 of record NC_048231.1, on the reverse strand, counting down.
TGTAACCCAGTTACCTAGAGATAAACACTGTCAAAATTTTGGGACTCTCCCTCCAGTCTTTTTTTCTATGGAAGCACATTTTTATGGCAAAAGAGTTTGTAACATTTTGGGGCCAAGGCTTTTAAAAAGCAGAGGTGCCCCCTTCATCCTCCTTCCCCTTCTGCCAGCTTGATGAGGATGGTGAGCCCTAGGAGACGGGGGGGGGCCAAAAAGTGGAAGGAGCATGGTTTCCTGAAAAACTAGTGGAACCAAGTGGAAGAGAGGCAACTGCTGACCAGGAACACTTGCTTCAGATTGCCGCAAGAGTGGAAAATGCATTTCTGTTTATTACAGCATAGTCTGTTCCACCTTATGTACCATCAAAGGATGCAACTTAATTACCCAGTAGCCTACTGCTAGACAGTTGGAAGGGATAACCCGCATTTTGAGGAACAGACACGTGTTTTAGTTCAACAGCCCAGTTGCTGGGTGTAGCACATAAAATGCTTTTGGCTGCAAGTAACAGAAAACCGAGTTAAAACTCATAAACAAGGAGGGACTTTTTGGCTAACTGGGAGTCCAGAAGTACAGTGAGCAGCACTGATGGCTACAATGACATGAGGACTCTCTTCCTACCTCCCCTCTCTTTCACACCCGATATGGGTTGCCTCCTGGGGCTAATTCCCTGCTGATTATAGGAGGTCTGGCAGCAGCAAGGTCCACATGCTCTCCCATGAAACAGGAGAGATTGTTTCCCATAATCAACCAATAGCAGCTCAAGGCTTTGTGCTGATTGGCTCATCCCTGAACCACACTCTGTGGCCACCACAACTGGACTTCCAGTGGTCTGGACTGATCAGGGACATACTCTAGAGCCAAAGATAGGCTTGGGCCCAGCCACACCCCGTAGCTGCCACCAACAGTGCTTATTTCTATCGAGGGATGGAGAGCCTGGATTACCCAGATGTAGAGAAGAAAGTCGCCTGATTCTAGCTTTCTCTGAAATAGACTAAAGCTCCTTTGGAGATGCTGAACAAAAATCAGGTAATTCCCCCCTTACATGCATTGATATATGTCTTTGAAAAAAATTACTTTCTGCAAAAAAAGAAGATTGAAACCATGAAAGAGGTCGATATTTAAAGACAAGGACACAGAGTCAACAACCAGGGGGAAATTAAAGGACTTGGAAACAAAGTCCAGGTATCTCAGAGAGAATATTTTACAGGAGGCCCTTCTATGGTGGGATGGCGCCAAGTAGAAGAAAAGAGGACAGTGGCATATCCCGATGTTGCGTGCAGGGTATTTAAGCTCAAACTTGTTTCTCAGTCTGTTCTCTGTTATTGGAATACTTTGCTCACTTATCATCCAAATTAAGCACGACTGTCAAGGACACAGTATCTATGCTAAGTTCGGGCTACATACGCTGATCTCAGCTTTTCCTCCAGACATGTAAATGCATCTTCCTGGACATTATACCATGTTCTAGAAATAAAAAAGAGGTAGTTAGGTGAATGCTTTTTTCCCTATACTGTATTACTTTTCCTCCAAGACAGGCATTAGAGACGTTTTACTTATTAGTTCAGAGAGGAACTGGGCCAATTATTTTAACGCACACAAAAAAATAATTCCTTTCAGCACAGATGCTCTTTGATTGACTTAAAACCCCTGCGTGTAAAATCTGCACAAACAAAAGAAATGTGAAGAGATCTGCTATAATAAGCTTAAGTTCAAATGGCAAGGCAGGTGTTGAATTTCAAATTAATTGGTAATGCCAACCCCAAAAAGGTCTAATTCACCTTCTCCGTTGCTCTATAGGGAGAACAAAAGCAAGAAAGCCTGTTTTTCTGCCCTGATTCCTCCCCACTGCAATCCTTTCCAATCTTTCCGATGCAATCCTTAAAATCCAGCTCAGTTTCCATCCTTCCCTGGACTCTTCCTGAACTTCTCCAACCCTTGGCTTCGGACTGCCTGGCACTCACTGAAACGGACCAAAGACTAGGGGTTAAAATCTCAGACTGTGATGTCAGACCTGCAATCAACCTAGATCCTCGGTCCGCTACTGGGACCTGGGGCTCTGCCACTCTGAAAAATGACTGTGAGGATAAAATGAAGTCATGCTTGACGAGAAGCAGTCAATAAATGTCAGCTCTTATTAATATATTAATATTTTATAGCGAGTCTCCTCCCCCCTGGCCTGGAGTAGCACAACATTGGGCAGAGAGCATCTGCTCAACCTATCCCTGTTGCTTTGGACAGAAGGGAATTGAAAATGTTTCCCAAAGTGGAGGATGGTTGTGGACCCGGCTGGACAGAAAGGCCAAGGGCTGTTAAGGCAAGGGTCATACCATTCCAAAACGGGCCTGCAGCAACTACTCCCTAAGTCTGGCACGAAGCAACTACAAACTCCAACCAACTCCAGTGACGGAAAGAAACCCCGGGACCACTGCTATCAGACAGAGAAGTTAAACAGAGGCTGTGAATGTCAACATACTGTTCAGAAGAGCACTGCTAGTCAGAACTTTCTGTTTGATGACTGGCCAAACAGGAATTGGGGTCTTGATGGAATTTCAACATGGGCCAAACTCATAAATTTTATTTGTTAGATTGTAATGGGTTTGGAGAGCAGAGGCAATGCTTAACATTTTTAAGGGAACAACAGATTTTCAATCACCTAAGAGTCAATAAATGAGCCGCTTACAAAGGATCTTTATGTCTTTGTTAATTGAAACAAATCCGTTAGGCCCCGGAGTGAACAATACAAGCTCACCAGCACTTGTACTTGGCATGATGGAAGTTTCTTTCTTTCTTAAACACAAATGCTGATTGCTTATTTATGGCCAGTGGTAGGAGCCTGGACCAGAAAATGATGTAAACCAGCCTCAAAGCTCTGACTCTGTTTTCCACTAGGGAGATCTTGGGAAAGTTACATACTCTCTCCAGATACCCATTTCCTCATCTGGGAAATGGGAATAATAATTCTCCCTACCTCGAATCGTTGCCATTAAACAAGCCAATTCATGTAAAGAACTCAGCCCCATATCTGCCATGTAAACAACTGTCCAATAAATGTAAGCAATTACAGTAATGATTATTCCACAATTCAGATTCTTGCTATTTTTATTAAGCATTGTCTTCACACGCTGTTTAACCACATCTTTGCATGAAACTTGGAGACAGCACTTGGCTGTTTTAAGGAATTTGCATTTCTTTAACCAATAAATCTTCTGATGGGTGCTCTGTGGATATCAAGAACGCTAAGGATAAGGGTTGTCACCAACATTGTGTAGGAGACAGCAGAATTAGACCCAAGGTGAGCGAAATTGATATAATTTACAATTGCTTATTTGAGATATCCGCTCCTCTTCCAAATTGAGTTGTTTTCCTACCCTCAGCAAAACACACTTCAATTTCTTCTCTGACTTGAGAAAACTTCTATAAATCAAATAACTACCAAATCATCTATGCCCTTGAACTGAATCCGGGAAACCGTGAGTTATGATGTTATGTGCCTAATACAGCAAGAATGAGCTTAAAGTAATTCTGCTCAGAGACCTTTACAGGATAGGTGCTTTTTGTGCGTCTTCTCAGGTGATGTCATGGCCTTGCTGGCACTGAGGAGCGCCAGGAGCTGTGATAGGGTCCTGAGCAGTGATGGATTGCGCCTCTCACCTGGACCCTTGGCGAACAGGACCCCTTTGGGAGGCCACTCTCCAGGCATTTTTGCTTGTAAAGGAAGCATAATACTTGACCTGCACGAGGCCTGGAATTCCCGTGGCAGCCTCGTTATAGGAAGGCTCTAACCCTGGACGCGGCCCCCCGACGGCCCCCCGACGGCCCCTCGTGAGCCACTGAGAATGCAGAGAACAAGAAAGATGTGGTGCCGCCCCCCGGGAGCTNGGCCAAAAGCCGCGGCCCCCGACGGCCCCTCGTGAGCCACTGAGAATGCAGAGAACAAGAAAGATGTGGTGCCGCCCCCCGGGAGCTGACCGTCCAGGGGAAAGGAGAGCAGCTAAATATTGGGCAAACACGAATTAATCCCAACTGTGACAAGTACCGTGACGTACAGACCAGTGCCGGGTTTTATACTGGGACCTACTGGGAGGGGGAAAGGAGGGCTAGGCATGAAATTGAAAACACGTGTTTTATATCAAAATCAGCATGGATACATGATGTGGAACACAAACTTTGCTTCAGTTCTAAAGATAAGGCTGGAGACAGCCGAGAAACGTCACATCTCCCCGAGGTGGGGCTGGCTGTGTCTCTCCCGGGTTCGGGGATGAGGCTCCAAGCAGCTTGGTGCGGCCGAGCAGGAAGTCTGAGTGGCCCCGGCAGGCCACAAGGGCTTGGTCTGTAGGGGTGAAGCCCTCCGAAGAAATGAGGAGGGTCCCGACAGGCTGGGGAGCGGCCCATGGCCAGGAGATACCTGGCCCGGAATGGCAGCCACCAACTGGCTACAGCTTTCTCAAAACTCTTCACGCAGCTTTCAGACTGTCTTCTCAGCCGCTCCTCTAAGTTGTCACCTAATCTTCACTCAGGGTGTGTGTGTGTGTGTGTGTGTGTGTGTGTGTGTGTGTGAGAGAGAGAGAGAGAGAGAGAGAGAGAGATAATGGAGGGGAGGCAGAGGAGAAGAGGAAAGGAAACACTTCTGGCTCACTTCCCTTTCCTTCTCTACTCTGTTCGTCCCTCTCTTCGGGCACCTGTCAACTTGTCTGCTCATTATCTGTTTTCAGTCCATCCCCCTGGACACAGTGGGCTCAAAGGCAGCGGCCAGATAATGTCAGCCACCATCTGAACTCTCCCGCACTCCGCTACCACAACTCTGGCTTCTTCAAACTTCTCTCACTAGATCTCCAGTGGCATCTCAGAGGTGGGGGGAGTAGGGGCGCTCAGATTGCCACGGGGTGAGCAGTGACGGATGGGGAGAGAAAGGCATGGAGGTAGAGAGCACAGCCTCCTCTTTCATAAAACACGTGGGATGGAAACACTTGGAGAAGTCTCACCCCCAACCACCCCTGAGGCGGGAACAGCTGCAGGACAATCTCCAGGACCCAGAAGCCTCCCAGGGCAGTGGACTCGCCCTAGAGCTACCGAACCCTTGAATTCTTCAATATCATCAGACCTATAGAAGTCCTAAGTCAAATGCATTAAAGGATAACTAAAAAATTAAAATGACCCCTTAAAAACTTTCATAATTTTATTACAATAGGAACCCAGTTATTTGTAATAGACATCTCACCTAGATCCCTTAACATGTGTCACCAGCAGTTGCCTTGCTCTCAGAATAGTTTGTCACATAAAAAAGTTTTTATATGTGTGACAATAATTACGATGACAGAGAATGCCTGTGTTGATACATGGATACTGGCAATTAGTATCATGCTCCCCGAGGTTTGCACCCCTGTAAACCAGCCTCACTGCAAAATTTGATGCCTGAAGATAGAGAATACATTTTTTTAAAATTTAATTTAATTTATGGTATATTTCAAACCAATATTGGGTTGGTATGTTGCCTGCTTTAGGGTCAGAGGAAAGAGAGAACCCCTCTACCCGACCTCACATCTTACCCAATAATTAATTCCTTGTGATTAAAGAACCAGACATAAAATTAACAATCTAAAATATATGTCTATGTAGGAGACCTAAAAAAAAAAAAAACAACAACATTGGAGATAGGGAAAGTCACTTAAAACAAGACTCTAAATCCAGAAACCTTAAACAAAATAATTGACAAATTTGATTGCATGAAAATGCCAAATCTTGCAACTAAAAAAGATACCATGAACAAAATTATAAACAATGGTGCAGCACTATGGAAAACAGTATAGAGGTTCCTGGAAAAATTTTAAAAAAGAACTACCGTATGATCCAGTAATTCCACTACTGGGTATTTACCTATAGAAAAACACTAATTTGAAAAGATATATGTACCCTTATGTTTATTGCAGCATTAGTGACAATAACCAAGACACAGAAACAACCTAAGTGTCCACTGACAGACGAATGAATAAAAAAAGATATGGTGCACACATACACACTGGAATATTACTCAGCCATAAAAAGAAGGAAGTCCTGCCATTTGTGACACCACAGATGGACCTTGAGGGCAGTATACTAAGTGAAATAAGTCAGACAAAGAAAGACAAATACTGTACGATCTCCCTTGTATGTGGAATCTAAAAAGCCGAACTCACAGACACAGACAGTAGAATGGTGGTTGCTAGGGACAGGGAAAGAAATGGGGAGATGTTGGTCAAAGTCTACAAACTTCCAGTTACCAGAGGAGTAAGTTCTGGGGATCTAATGTACAGCATGGTGACTGTAGAGAATACTGTGTTGTATACTTGACAGTTGCTGAGAGTAGATCTTAAATGTTCTCACCACACACCCACACCCACACACACACACACACACACACACACACACACACAAAGAAATTATCTGAGGTGATGGATGTGTTAGCTTCCCTTACTGTGGTGATTATTATGCAATAAAAATATATATGTCAAATCATCACATTGTACAGCTTAAAGTTATATGTCAACTATAACTCAGTAAAGTTAGGGGGGAACCCCAAAAAACAAAATTAAAAAGAGAATGTCCAGACTGGAAGCAAACAGAGACACACCTTACAAGCTATCTCCCAGGCAAGTTTTCCGCAGCAGAATCCCCCTATCTGTGACACTCAGGCTTCACAGAGCATACATCTCTCCCTAATACAATGTGCTTTGGACCAAGGTTCATACAGAAAATTTTATTTGTACATCCCCTAAATTCAATATAACATTTTAAACAAAGTGGTATGTGTGTGGGGTGGGAGGAGTTCTCTAGCTACTTTCCAAATATAATTGGAAGAATGTCAGAATCACACACAGATGTTGTGAAAAGCACTCAATGTCAACAAAGGGATTGAGTCAGATATTGACAATACTCAGGCCACGTGACTACACACATGCAAATATCTGTGAAAAGTCATTCACTGTTTGGTCATCAGGAAGCAACCTTTGGTGCAACTGACATGCTAATTTGTTACACATAGTTCCTGCAACTGACATGCTAATTTGTTACACTTACTGACATTGTTCTGTCTTTTAGGAAATTGGTTGGTAGTGATGAATTGAAAGGAGAGGAGCTGCTGTAGCATTTCACTCAGTGTCTGGTTTTTAGGAAAGTTCCTGATGGTAAATGAGAAATGCTTGTATTCACAACCAGTAGTACAGACAAAGGATTAATATCGAGAAAATATATCAAATAGCTCATTCAAATGTGAAGGGAAAAACCACCACTAGAGGACAGGTAAAGAGTGGAAATGGACAATTCACAAGAGAAAAAATGTGAAATTAGACAATAAATGCAAGCAATACTCAACCTCATTGATAAAGAAGGAAACACACTAAATACAATAAAATAATGAACTACCATTTTTAAAATTTATCATATCGACAAAAAAAGAAAAAGTATGATAATATTAAGAGTTGTTGAGGATATAGGCAATCAGGCTCTTTTACATTGCTGATGGCTGTGTGTGTTGATAAAGGTATTTTTTTTTAAGATTTTATTTATTCATCTGAGAGACCGAGAGAGATAGTGACAGAGATAGCGAGAGAGAGCACGAGCAGGGAGGAGAGGGAGAAACAGTCTCCCTGCTGAGCAGGGAGCCCAGTGTGGGGCTTGATCCCAGGACTCAGGGATCATGACCTCAACCGAAAGCAGACACTTCACCGACTGAGCCACCCAGGCATCCTGAGGAAGGCATTCTTCAAGGCAAATTGGCAATGTCTATTAAAGTTGTCATATCCACATGCTCTACTCTAACAATTTATTTCTAAAACACCGTTACTCAGAAATACCTGTATGCACAAATATATGTGTCTGTATGAGGATAATTATCATGGCATTATTTATAATAGCAAACAATTTTGAAGATATCCAAAAGTACACCAACAATGTAAAGGCATCACAGCATGAAATGCTGTACAGTTGTTAGAAAGAGCAGGGTAGACTTATATGTGCTGAAGTGGAGAAGTCTCTGGGACATAGGACGTGAACAAAGAAAGTTGCAGAGCAATACATCGCATACCCCAGGTTGATGTATATGCCTCTCTCTATAAATATAAATAAATAAATGGAGAGAGACACACAAATAAGTAAGAAGAGACTGAACTGTTGAGAGCAGTTACCTCTGGGAAAGAAGTCATCCTTGGAGGAGCTGGTGGAGACGTGTCCTCATGCACTAAACGTTTCAGCTTCTTCCCTGTGTCGTGCTCCTTGCTGTAGGCAGGTATATTCCCAGGCTGTGGACCTCAGGAATGGCTACACGACTTGCTTTACTCAAAGAAGTGATGTTGGTCACTTTTGTGCTGAGTTCTGGAAGTCAGGGCACCATTTGCTTTGTCCTTTTCTTTCTGCCATGAGATTGACAATGCTCCAGATAGCTAGGTTTTTCCATCAGCTTTAGTTCTGGAGTGAAGAAGGCAAGAAACACAGCTGTAGTGGACTCATAGAAAACGTGCAGTGTGAATAAGAAATATGCACTTGTGGCTATAGGCCGCTGAGATTTGGGGGTGTTTGTTACTGTAGTATAACATGACCTATTCTGATTGATACAAAAAGAGGAAGACTTCTACAGGTTTTTCTCTATGTGTTTCTCTATTGTCTGAGCATTAAATGTGTGTATATATATTTTTTTTTCACGTATTACTTGTATAATACACTGATTTTAAAAAATTGACATCTTAGCAAAATTACTTATAAATGACTATATGTCAAGGACCTACAGGATTGCTGACAAATAAAAATTGCAAGGTTCAATCCTGGGATTCCAAGGGCTATGCTGAAGTGCCTGCCTGAGACTGGCAGGCCAATACACCATGGCTACGAGCTACAGTGCTGTGAAAGCGTAGAAGTTGTGTTGTCAAGTCAGGGGCCAAGAAATTAGGGTGGTTAATCGGACATGTAAGAATTCTTCTTGTGCACAATAGCGGGGGAGATCGGGGCAGTTAACAGCTACCTAGTCAACCACAGGATCAAAGGCATCCCTTTGATGCCTCTAACTAACCTCTTAGGTTAGTTATGCTTAGCATTCCTCCCAACTCTGCCTGCACCCCCTCCTTCTTCTAGTGCTGGGAGTAAATGGCGAGACCACAGTAATTCTTTTTTTTTTTTAAAGATTGATTTACTTTAGAGAGAGAGAAAGAGCACATGTGTAGGTGGAGGGCCAGAGGGAGAGGGAGAGACTCTCAAGCAGACCGATGCAGGGTTCAGTCCTCGGACCCTAAGACCATGACCTGAGCCGAAATCAAGAGTTGGCCACTTAACCAACTGAGCCACCCAGGCACCCCACAGTGATTGCTTTTATAACTATTGAAAGACACGGTTCTTCAGCAATAGTTACAATTATTGCTGACTCATAGTTGTCTGAATATGTCTGTTTCTTGGATGTGTCCTAAACACAAAGAATTTGAGAACCACTGACCCAGAAAATAGAGTAAATCATTGTATGTAGACGCTTATTTCCTAGTGGCCGCTGTCCCTTGCTCAAATTCCAGACTCTCCGGCCTTACTCAGAGACCGAGCACCTCCTCCCTGTCAGGTAGTCTAATTGCAGTCAGCAGTACAGACACCACCTTTGCTCCCAAGCTTACAGCCAAGCTGAGGCAGATCCATGAAAAATTTACAACCAGAGGAAGGGCTGACAATAACAGCAGTGGTAACGCTTTCTCAAGGGAGTGGTAGTTTCCAAGCACGGTGCCAGGTACACAATTCTAATTCTCAGAAAAGATCCTGCAAGCCAAGTATGATTACCCCTACTTTTTCAGATGAGGAAATGGAAGCTGAGAGAAATTAAGAAACCCCCTTCAGTTCTGACAGGCGGTAGACAGGGGTCAGTCTCAAGGTCTTTTGGCTGTCTACAGCAAGTCACCTCCTCTTAAAGGGAGGAATAAATAACAGCTGGGGGGGGTGGCTAAACTTCAAATCAGAGCTTTAACCTTCAGAGTACCGCGCAGAGATCCAGCCTTTTGCTTCTGCCGTCCCCAGAGGGCAAGGCAGAGGTCTGGTTAGTGGCCAGCCCAGCAATCTGACTTAGGTTAGTTATGGTTAGCATTCCTCCCAACTCTGCCTGCACCCCCTCCTTCTTCTAGTGCTGGGAGTAAACATCTTGCTTGCTTGGGGCACAAGGGTGGGGGTGAGGCAAGTCTTCACAATAGCTCTGCTATTGTGCAAAGGATTCTGGAAGAGGCATATCTAGCTTGTGGTGACACTGGGGACCCCAAGGCCCAACCTATCAAGTCCCTTCTGTGACTGAGGTTAGGGAATTGGTCACAGCTATTTGCCCTCAGCTCAGTACTCTGTTTAACATTCTTCCTGGTTAAGCACTCAGCGCAGAGAAATGCCCTAAGATATCTAACTCAGGTCTGTTCTCAGTTACTTAAGGAAGTTCAACCTGAATGAGGTTATGGCAAGGCTCCCAGCCCCAAAACTGCTTTCACATGGGGCTCATTTTCCCACTCAGCAGGAGAATAGAGAAGAGTGAGCAGAGAAGGTTTTACCAGAAAAGACTAAAAGAGCCTGAAAGACCCCGAACAAGAGGCTTTGGGGATGGTCTCCTTTCCCGGACTCTGCCCTGGGGCCGAGGGTACCTGGGTCAGTTGGCCTTGAGTCCAAGATTCAACAAGGCCTCCTGAGCACCCAGAATAGAGTCAGGAGCTTCTTAGCCAGATGACAGAAATTCTAGACAACCTACAGGATGGCAAGTCAGATTCCAGTGAGTGGCTCAGCTCGATACTGTGGATGGAAGTAGGGAAAAAAGGACTTGGCTCTGGGGCCAAGCGCCGTGCCAAAAGGAGAATAGGAGCTAAGTGTTGAATGAATAAAAGCACAAACAGAGGAGGTGTACAGGGAAGGACATACTTATTGGAAAACTCTAAATACTGGATGTTTTCACAGTACTTGGATGGCCTGCTTTCTAGAAGCCTCATATTGAGGTAAATTAATGTGACCTTCAGTACTGTGGTTAGCTTAGTTCAGACTGTTGTAACAAAATACCACAGACTGACATTTATTTCTCATAGTTCTGGAGATTGGAGGTCCAAGATCAAGGCGTGGGCTAGTTCAGTTCCTTGTAAGAGCCCTCTTCCTGACTTCAAGATGGTTGCCTTCTCCCTGTGTCTTCACGTGGCGGAGGTAGACAGCTCTGGCCTCTCCACCTCTTTTTTATAACGATGCCAGTCCCTCTGTGGGAGCCTCACCCTCAAGACCTTATGTAAACCTAATCACCTCCTGAAGGACCCTCTTCCAAATACCATCACAATGCAGGTTAGCAATTCTGGTGGGACATAAACAATCAGTCCCTAACAGTAGTGTATTAAGATTGCATGTTTGGGGGCTCTGCTTTTGTACAAAAGTTCGATCACTGAGGTAGACAGAATTCTAAGATAGCCCCCAAGATTCTTGCCCCTACAGTGTGCATGTCCTGTATAATCTCCTTCCTGGAGATAGGTGGGCCTGACCTAATCAGTTGAGTTCCTTAAAAGAGGGTCTAGAGGTCTGAGATGGAAGAAGGCCGAAAGACTGGAAGCATGAGAGGGATTTTGCTAGGGCGTTGAAGGAACTAACAGCTATGTTGTGAGAGAGTCTATGGAAGGGGCCACATGGTGAGGAGATGTGGGAGGCTTCCAGGAGCTGAGGGCAGTGCCCAGTGATAGCCAACAAGAAAATGGGAACCTCAGTCCTACAACCAAAGGCAACTAAATTCTGCCCAAAGCTATGTGAGCACGGGAGTGGACCCCATGCTTCAGACGTGGCTCCTCCCAGTGGACACCTTGATTCCAGCCTTCCGAGACCCCGAGCAGAGAACACACCCACACCATGACAGGGGCCCGATCTACAGACCTGTGATCATAAATCTGGCCTGCCGCAAGCCGATGAAGCTTACGGTAACTTGTTACACAGCACAGAAAACCAATGCACTCTCTTTTCTGCAGCACATCGGTCCCCGCCTCTGGTCCCTTTGTCTTCTCAAATGCAACTTCTGTGGTTGTTGACTACCTTTCCCCCTTATATGAATAAACCACCTCCTTTCCATTTCCTTTTTCTTTTCTACCCGTTCCTTTGGGAATTTATATAGTAATTAAGATCTGCTCTGCACACGCTGTCATTTTTAACACTATTGAACACAGAAAGCTCTATTACCTTCTTCCCAACCTCTACAAAGCATTTCCAGGGCACGCATCACTGTGAGGCTGCTGTTTTCCTCCCTCTCAACCAGTGTTGGGAGCTCCCAAAGCTTAACGTTATGTTTATTACATAACAGCAAGACAGAAGCCCAAACAACCTGCTGCTGGGCTTTTAAATAGAGCGGCAGCAGCAATCTCTTCTGGGCTCGATGAAGAGCCACTTCAAATGTCTCCTAATTTCAGCAATTTTCTGGTCTATAGAATAAAAAGTCTAAAAATGGCTCTGAACGTATTTAAGTGCACTCACAGGAAACCCACCCCTCCCCTGCCAGCTAGGCCGCTGCAAGGGGGCGGGACTGGGGGGGGGCGCCTGGGGTTGTTGGGCTTTGCAGGCAGCCTCTCAAGGACTGTGGCCCTGTGCAAGATGCTGTCGGGGGAAAATGGGAAAGGCGTGGAAGTGGAGCCCTTGCGGGTTGGCACTACAGTCACGTGACTTGGCGGCAGGTCCTCCCTCCCTGGGCTCCCTGTTCTCATTGGCAGGACCATTAGCAGTTGCATTCAGGCAGAGGACTCTTCCTTGCACTGATAACCCACTCAATCCGGTTTGAGAGGAGGCAGCGGCTCGGCTGGGGCCATCCACTGAGTACAGTTTGTGCGGCTTCCTTTGACCACCGCAGGTCGGTTTTATTCTCAGGCACCAACTCCCCCTTCAGTGCCCCTCACCTCCCCCACTTCACCCCGAATCTCTGGGCTGAGCCATGAGAAAAGAGTGCCTCTTTCCCTTCTCCCACGCACCTACCCGTGGCCGACTGGGTGGGCTCTTCTCAAATCCACACTGTGGCCAGGGACATGGAACCCAGCGTTTGGCCAGGAGCGGGCATGTGTCTGCTTCTGGAGCAGGACGATGAGGTCACAAGCACTGAGAGTGCGGGAGGGACGTGTCCCCAGCAGAAAATGAGGGTGCTGTCAGCAGAAGAGGGTGGAATGGATGCTGGGTGGGCCAGAACCGATGTCCTCTAGCCACCTGTCCTGTTCTAAAGCAGGAGAGGGTTGGGAACACTTCTGGCCTGGAGAGGCAATCAGAAGCAAAGGATCTCTCCTCCCCTCTATGCTTCCACTGAGCCACCCAGAATCCTATGTGTTCACCTGTACGAGCTCACCAGCCTACAAGAGGAATCAAGGTATGCATTTATAGCTCATTTTTTCCTCTGCCTGGGCCCTCCAATTTCCTCTCCCCTTCAAGGTGGTAGCAATTTCTGTGCCCCTGCTCTACATGCGAAAGAAAAGAATCAGTTTGTTTTGCCCAATTTTACTAATGTTGGGATCGATTTTAAAACCACTCTAATATAGAACAGGACACTTGCAAATATATCTTAGTGGGATTATCCATTTGATTAATGATACTTAAATCATTAATTTTATATTTAACCTAAGGAATGTGATTGATTCATTTATGTAATAAACTTGTGTTTATTGAATATTGAGTAAGTGGAGCCAAGGGGAACAAAGATATTCGACACTTCTCCTCCAAAAGTTTACAATCTAGTAGATAAAAAAAGCGCATAGCACAAAAATAGCGAAATATGGTTCTAGGTCAGAATCCGTCAGTTTCTTTAAAAAGACAGCTTACTCTGTGTTCACCTAACTCCTAGCTTGAGGGGTTTAACTGAAATTAGGGAAGGTTTGGCTCAGGTATCTGATATAAAAACGGCCACTTAGCAGCTCTGAATTCCAGGAAAGATTCTGGAGGTTGGGGAGAGAGGTCGTGTTGAAAGGAAGCCTTTTGCTTCAAAATGAAGAATCTTTTGAGCACTCTGAAAAAAAGCCGTGTGAAACCCAATGAAGAAAATGACTCAATCCTTCTTGATCTTTTGGCTTTTGACAAGAGCAAGGCCTAAGAGAAAGAGCAACACGTCGGATTATCAATGGCATACGAACCATTTGGAGAACCTGTTGGTCGATAGATTGTGCAAGAGTATCTGTTAAAGAAAATTTGTCATACAAAGTCGGGACAGAGAGTAAAGGTGAGGGGATACGTACTGGGCCTTGTCAGGGTCAGCTGAAGTTACACCATGGGTCCCGAGTTTGAACATCTCTAGAAAGGGTCCTGGGTAGCCTCTCTTTAGTCAGATGACCCGCTTGGACTGGTTAACCGGGGAGCAGGGGGAACGGTTATGTCACACAGAAGAGCTGCTGAGTCTGTAGAAGCCGTGGCTGGTTGGGGAAGGTCCCTGGGCAGAGGGTACACCCCCTGGGGGCCGGGTGGGGGTGGGGAAGAGCTGGGCAGATGGAATCATGGGTCCCGTCTGCCGGAAGTTAGCTGGAGACATGTCAGTAGCTCAACTTCCACTTCTTGCCACTTAGCATTGAGTTACTCTTATTGCTTCTGGGGCTCAAATACTAAGCCTCTGCTTAGTAAAACACATGCCAAGGATGTGGTAACAAATCCCTGCCTGGCCTCCTAAAGCTGAGTAATGTCTGCAGCCCCTTACCAAGTGAGTCCCCACTTGTATAGCCTGCCCCAGTCACTCAGTCTTTCTCGAACTGGACCCCTTCTGTGTTGGGCTCCTTAACCTGCACCTGGCCTGTGTCCCAAGCTTTGCCACGTGCTGGCGGGCATCCCTGAGGCTTCCTGGATCCCCAGCTTCCATGGCCCTGGCTCCTCGGCTGCCCCCTTCCGGCTGCAGTTCCCAGAGGCCTGGTTACGCCACCACACAGGCTGCCTTCAACACAAAACTTGGTGCGAAGGTTTTGCAGAGCTCTGATGGAGGAGTGAAATAAGAGACTGAGCGAGTGAGTGTTCCCGGAGGCAGTCAGCACCAACACTGTCTGGGAGAGCTGGGTGACACCAAAAGACCATCTGGGGAGTTCTTACTTTTTTCCTGACTTCCTCTCCTCTCCATACTCCTGGCATAGGGAACTTGAGCTGGCTGGAGTGGGTGAGCATGGTGAAATATGAAAAAAAAAAAAATCATCAAGTCAAGACTTGACAGCCTCAAACACCAGAATAACAAAATCTACTGTGGCTCCAGCTGTAGAAATTTGGCTAGTTCAGGAGAACGACTGAAAGCCACATGCGATGTATAAATCACAGGGCAAGCAACATTCCGCCCTCCAGTGCTTCCCATCTTCCTGGCCGCACGACCCTTCGGAAACCTCCACGGGGCTCTTTGCCATGTCCTGCCCTTCCTAGGGGACTACAGGGTGAAAAAGAGGCCCTGAGCGAAGACTGCCAGTAGACCAGCAGGGCTGATCACGTCTTAGACCATCGAACCCCCCTCTGAAGTTGTGAAAAGGCAGCCCGGCATCTGGGCAGTTTCCAGAATTCCCAGGGATGACTTCCGAGACAGAGGCCACAGCCCATGTGTCAGACCAGAATGCGAATGTGGTAGCATCAGAAAGATTTCTCCTCCTCTCTAGCGGGTGGACGAACGATCAAAACATCCAGTTTTTAAAACTCCAGGAATATGAGGAGGTATTGATCTCTAATCCCTGGTCTTTAGAAAAAAAAACACTAGCCTTTTTTTTTTTTAAGCTAACTCTCAAAAGGAAGGCGTGCTGGAGAGAGTGCTAAAGCCCTAGACGTGTCTTTGTTCTTTTTGTTCTGATTGCGGACAGTCAACTGCCGAGTTTTGGTGGAGGCACCGTCGTACAGTAGGAAAAAGATGGATCTTGAAGGCAGGCAACTGGGAGGGATCCCAGCTGGGTGTTTCTTAGCTGCGTGACCTTGGACAGTTTCCATGACCTTTTGAGCCTTAATTTACTTATCTAGAAAATGGACATACTAATAGAATCTCCCCGGTGTGAAAAATTACATGAACTTGCAAAACTCTCAGCTCATTGCTGGACGCACAGGGGAGTCTGAGGAAGACAAGTGTTTTGGGAGAGGGGGAGGGTACAAGGTGGAACAGGGCAAAAGCAGGATCTAAGGAAGGTGTCATGACTGAGCCACACCCATGTCACAGAAAGCTCCTTGAGGTTCTGCCTTTGTTGGACTCATCCTGGACTCTCCAGCCCCAAGCATGGGCCTTCTGCAGAGCAGGCACTCAGGAAGGGTTTGCTAGCTGGGTCTGGGGCCCTGGTCAGGGAGAGGTTTGCAGGAGGGGAGGGCAGGCAGGTGAGACAGAGAAGCAGGAGTGAGGCAGCGGTGAGGATGAAGGACACTACGGTGACAAAGTGGAACGGTGGAAAGTGCCCCGTCATTAGAGCCCCCATAAAATTAATGGACTTGAGATGGAATCATTTCCAAAGTGCTTTGGAAACCAGATGGGAAGCTTATGTCATTGTTTTCACTGCAAGCTTAAGTGAAAATAATGAGCCCCGTTCCTGCCTGCAGGGAAGATTCTGGTTCCACCATTGTCTACCTTTCTTTGTCTAGCCTTGCTGAGATGGGGCCTTCCCATCCTCTCTGCAGATACCCCTGTGACTTGCTACCTGCTCTGTGGGGCTGTCTGGGCAGCTGGCACGAGGGAAATTGCTTTTAGGTAGAACAGGGCAGGAAGGGCCCAACCAACACATCCTACCTCTCCCAGCAGATGGGCGCGAAACACCAAAAGCGAACCAAATTCTGAGGCTTGGCGCCTTGGGGGGGGGTCTTTGAAGCCTTCCTGGGGAGCTATAGTTAGACGTGACAAGCCGTTGGAGAACCAGACTGCTACACAGATATATTAGTGGCTGGTGTGGGGAGAGGAGAAAACACCAGACCCAGAGATATGGCAGGGTCCTCCCACCTGCTTTGCAACTTACCCTCTGTCAGGCCCATTAACCTGTCTGGATCTTTATTTTTCCCCTGCAAATGGCCATGACCCCACCCGTGGTTAAAATGACCTTTTGCCTCTC
The DNA here is from genome assembly GCF_002007445.2 of Ailuropoda melanoleuca. Classification (NCBI taxonomy): domain Eukaryota; kingdom Metazoa; phylum Chordata; class Mammalia; order Carnivora; family Ursidae; genus Ailuropoda; species Ailuropoda melanoleuca. The sequence goes on along the minus strand of NC_048231.1, from coordinate 12,365,873 downwards.
TGTCCTCCCAAGCTTTACAGCCCCGATTTTTACCCGGCATGCATTTCACCCTGTCTGGCATGACAGTTCTTTTTATACTTTAATTTACACACCTCTTGATACAGCAAATTATAAGCTCTTCGAGGGCAGGGGTCGGTGGGAACCACAGCTCATAATTATCCATTTTTAATCATTCACTTACCAAGTATTGGCCAAGCCCCCCAGGGACTGGGCTAAATGTCTAAAAATGGAGCAGTGAGCGACTCCGATAAAAATCCCTGCTCTCAGAGTTTCCCTTCTGGTGTGGAAGGCAGAAAATAATGACAAGACATAACCTAAGCAAGAAAAACAAAAGCAGGGCTCCTGCATCACACAACTCCAGGGGGCACTATTCCTACAGAATACACGGCTAATGATGCCCCCTGGATCTGCACGAGCAGCTGCCCTGGTGATACGCTATCCCCAGGGCCTGGCCCAATGCCCGATACGTGGTAAGCATCCCGGCAACATTTATTAAAGAGTAAGTAAAGGCATAAATGAGTGGTCTTCTCCACGCAGTGACGTCTTTTCACACCTGACTAGATCCATTCTTCTCTCCTTTCTGCATATGCTTGCTGCGTGTACCTGCTTGAGGTGAGGCAGGGCCACGCGACTAATTCTGTTCCGTGACCAGCAGCAGTGCCAGGACTCACTTCCGGGCGGGTGCCTGGCCCTCTCCAGCTTTTTCCGCTGCTGCTGCAGTGGCCAAGGTAGCCATGAGGTGTGGATCCTCTGTCATCGGAGCCTCTGCGTGATTCTGTGGAGCAGAGCAGGTCTCCGCAGGAATCACTTGCCGGCTAAACCTGTGTTATGTTCCGTTAAGGCACGGAAACTTTGGGGTTGTTTGCTTGCTCGGCAGAGCCTAATCTATTCTGACTCATGCTCCCACCCTCCTACAAGCTCTGTCAAGGTCAGGCTGCTGGGCCATTCATTGGGCCCAGCACAGAGGTGATCAGAAAATGCTAAAAAAAGAAAAAAACCAACCAAACAAAAAACAACAACAAAAAAACCCCTGATAGATAAAAGAGGAATGCACATTGATGAATAAGTATTATCAGTGCTTTTTCCTTCAGCTGGAATCCCTCAGCTCTCCAGTGCGCCCCGGGCCTAGCCACGAGGCCAGGTGTTCATTGCCAATGGGTGGGTTTCCTTCTACCCCCAAAGTCCTCTCTGCAGTGGGGGAGGTAATGCTGCCCTTTTCCACATAGGAAAAAACACACCAGTTTCTTTCCACGGGATGCAAACAATCTGGAGGAGGGAGACGATTTAGGAAGACTCTAGAGGCCCCCCGAGTTGGAGCAATTGGGATCTTTGCCTACCCAAGACCCCCAGTGTGGCTCACACAAAACAGAGAGACCCTCGCAGCTGTGCTCTGAGCATAGACAGAGATATGGACCAAAACGCTCCCTTCCTCACACAGGGTCAGAAGCACCGCTTCGGATCCGTATTCCTCAGCCCAGGGCTTAGCAAACCCCCAAGTATCTGTATCACCTGGAGAGCTTGTGCAAACAGCTTGTCAGCCACCACCCCGGCGCTGGAGATACAGTGCATCTGGGGAGGGGTCTGAGAATTTACATTTCTAGTAAGTTCCCACATGCTGCTGCCACTGCTGATCCATCCCTTAGACTGATGCTCTGTCTCTCAAAGTCAAGGTTACATGTAATAACTTGAGGTTAGCACTATAACCTGCTACCATCCATTAACGGTATAGGATGAACGCCTTCTTTCAGCTTACCCAGATCGGGAAGAGGGAAAGGTAAGTTTCAGGGAGGGGAGGGATTCTTTCCAGAGTGAGGGCTGCTGCCCAGAGGGGAGGGCAGACGTGTGTCATACAGGAAGGTCCCGGGATGAGAGCCAGAAAGAACCTGGGGCCGATCTGGGCACAGAGGTGGCCACGGAAAGGATGTTTGAGAGCTGGTCATTGGGTGGTAAAAAGAGCACTGGACCTCAAGCCCGAAAACTTGCAGTCCTCTCCCATAAAGCCTTGCAGCCGCTGGCCGCAGCCAAGGTGAGCCACTCTGAAGCTGATCTCTACCATCTCTCACTGGCAGAGCCTGCCCAGTTTCCGGGTGGGTCAGCCCTGCCCTGGCCCCTGTGCCCAGTGCACCACCTGCACCAGGCCTGAGACCCAGCGCGGGAAACCTCCAGACAGTGCAAAGCGCTCTGCCGTCTTCTTGCTGACTTCTTAATCTGTGCTGCTGGCGGGGTTGTGCTGTGCCAAGGGTTAGCGTGGGTGGCCGTGACTCACTCAGCCTCGTGGGGAAGCAGATGCTGCCAGCGCTGCCACGGAAACAGGCTAAATCAATCCCAGTCCCCGTAGGGGGCAGAGAACAAGCTGCCTGCAGCCAGTGAGTCGGGGCAGCTCTGGTTCTGTTCTGGGTGCGGCCACCGAACCAGGGAGGACAGCCTGTGCTGTGCTGGCCACGGCTCTGCCCGGGAGCTGGGTTGGGGGCAGCAGCAACCGGAGCTGGTGCGGGGACTGCGTGCGGCATGTGACCAGGGCAGACGGGCGGCTGTGTGGGATGCGGGCACAGACTGTGGGATGTTTGTGCTGGGGGGAGGTGGTTGTGCTCCTGTCTTCCTGCCCTTTCTGGAAAGGTCTAACTCCCCTGAAGCTGCTCCCTTACTAGATGATGTGGAGCTGCCCCCCCCCAGCTGGCCAGAAATATTACCCCCCAACTGAGGAGATGGGGACAATGAGGCCAGAGTTGCAATGACCTAAGCAAAGTCCCACAGCTTTCAGAGGCAGAGTCAGGCTGGGCTCCCGATGTCCTGAACACCGGATCCTCATTGTTTCCACTGGACACCGCCTCCCTAGGAAACAATTTGCTGGGCCTCGGGCAATTTGCTTTGCCATGAATATCTGCTCTTCGAGGCAGTGGGGAGTGCCATTAATAACACACTCTGCTTTTCCCAAGAGCAGCAGTGAGTCTCCGGCCAGCTTTCCCCACCTTCATCAGCAACTAAGCCAGGCGAATGAGTTCCCACTGGCTCTACCAACCAGCCAGTGGAAATCCTAAGAGTTTCCCGTTTGCCCAATATCCTATCATTACAGAGTTAGGAACAGAGCCAGAGCTGGGTGTCCCGGTTTTCAGACCAGCTCCCCCCATCTCCTACCCCGGGGTAGGGGAAGGTCTACTCTCCTCAGTTCCACCTGGTGAAGCTCATGCCATTTCCCCAGGTGCCCCCTTTCTATTCCCAGGGGAGGCTCACAACTGGGTATGGTGGCATCTGCACATCTTTATGCCCAGAGGCCCCTCAGCCCCACCATAGCCACTTCCCCCTTCCCCAAGCCCCTCGCTGCAGAGGGGGCTGGGAGCAACCTTTCCCTTCCATTTTATGGTGAGATAAAGTCCAGCGCGGGTCCCCTCCTGCATCCTCTTTGGGGGATATCCCTTTCCCTGCCTCCCTGTGTCTTTGATCCATCCCTTATGTCCTTTCTGTGAGCTCCTTCTCAGTCTGTAGACATGTTTCTGTCCCTCTCACAAGAAAAAGCAATGAAACAAACTGGTTACTCTCCTTCCCTAGCCGAATAGATGCTTCTTAACGTGGCCTGAGCTTGTCCTCTCCCCTTTCCTGCCTCCCGAGAGCTCAAACATCTCCCTGTGAAGCCCCGCTCTTCCTCCTCGGTGCTACCTGCCCTGCCCCCCTGCTGGTGTCCCCTGTGGTCATATCAACACCTGGGGCGGTCTCTGATGTCCCCAACCTGCCTGGACCTCAGAGCACCAGAGGGGGCGGGGGCCCTCTCAGACCTGCCGCCGGGCATCTTCTCTCAATCAAGCAGTTATACTTGTGCTTAGCCTTCCTGACCCATCCCTTTCAGCTCCAGCCTTTGCCCGCCCTACCCACCCCTGCCCCCAAACTGGGCTCTCAACCAGTCTACAGGACCAGCTAAAAAAATGTCTGTTATCCCCTTCATCTCTGGCTTTTTTCCTACCAAAAATATTTTATCTTCCCCAAGTTAAAGGAGACAATCTCCCCTGCACGGGAGACAGGCAGGGACTGGAAGGTGTGTAGGGTGGGGAGGAGAGCAGGGGACTCCTGCGGGGGCACTGGGAGCAGGAGCCTGCGGCCAAAAGGGCCCTTCCGCACTGGGTCAATTCTCACGGAATGAAACAGAAGCCTACCAAAGGGGCCACTACGGAGTGGAAGGAGAGGGTCTCCTTCTCAGTCTTGGAGCTGAAGGGTAGGCTTTGAAAGAGGTGGGAGTAAGTTTTCCTTTGATCATAGTCTAAGAACCACCTGGAAGGCAAGGTGGGCTCATCTCTTCCCAGCTTGGCCAGGTCAGATGTCCCATGGGAGGGCACGTCGCCTCCCTGCCTGAGCACCTGAACCACAATGAGGGGCCCGCCCCACCACCACCCTCCTCCCTGAGCACCTCTGCAGGGCCGGGAGGTGGCTCCCACTGGAGTCAGCCCACTGAGGCCCAAGGCTTTAGAAAGGGCCTGTGCCTTCCGTCAATGCACCTTGGGGACTCAGAAGCTCTCGACTCAAGGTGCCCTGAAGATGGCAAGGCACTTCTGTGACCCCAGAGCCCAGGCTGTCAGTAGGCTCCCTGGCTTTCGGTACCTAGCTCCCATCCCAGGAGAAGACTCGGCCAGGCTTCTGGGAATGGCACAGAACACCCAACATACTTAACATTTCCACACAGATTCTTCCCAAAGCCCGTCTGCATTCACCAAAATGCAGACTGTCACATTTCAAAGGGGACAGCCCTCCGAGCTCATGCAGGACTACTGTCAAATGACCGACCTGTCAGGCTGGACAAGTTCCCAGAGCAGAAGGCTCTCTGGGTGACTAGGAATCTGTAGAAGGGACTTTGGGAAATGGAAATGTCTTCCTGATTTGATCTGAAATCTTCCTCCTTGTAACTTCCACCCACCTGATTCCACTCACTGGTCCTTGGAAGAAAATTTCTCGTCACGCATCTCATTGGTCTTATGGTAGCTGGAGGCGGCGAGGATGGAATTGTCTGCCTCTTTTCTAGAATGAGGATGCCTCGGGAGGCCAAGGGGATTGCGAAAAAGCTACAGGGGAGTTGGAGAGAGAACGCAAGTGTCTCCACTTCTCGGGCCAGTCCTCCTTCCATTAACCTGTGTTTCTTTATCCTTGCCAGGTGTTTCTGCACCTACCACACGCACCTGGAATACTGGAGGCCTAGGACACCTTGCCCCTTTCCAGAGAGTTCTCAGTTCCAGCTTAGCACACACACACACACACACACACACACACACACACACACACACACACACACACGATTCACAGCACATGCTTGGCCAGCAGCCTGGGTGGCTCGTCTTCACCCAGGAAGGTCAGCCTGGAAAACCAGGTTTCCTCCTTACTTTCAGCTGCCCCCACCCCCAGCACAGGCCACAGGCAGGAGAGAGACCACGTGGAGAAGCTGCTTCTTCACTAAGGAGAAGGGCCTGAACTTGAAAGGAAGAAGAAAGGCCTGGAGAAGAGTTTGGAAATGACAGCCGTCAGCGCTGGGCTTGGAGAGACGGCAGAGAGCTCGTGGGGGTGTGGGTGGGAGGGTGCTCACCGGCGCCAAGGCTGAGTCGTGTGGCAGCAGGCAAGTAGGGGAGCAGGGCCCTGAGTGGTGCCAGAGCTGCAAACCAGAACCGCAGGCCTGGTCCCCACAAAGGCAGGTCCTAGCAACTTCCAAGCCCTCGGATCGCGGGGCGGGCTCCACCCCCAGAGACGTGCCCTCAGCCTTCTTAAAGGCACGGTGCTCAATTACCGGCTCGCGCTGACTATCCGGCCAGCAGGGTTCACGCGCACTACTCTGGGCTTCATCATCTTTCCCAAATCCGTTAGGCACAGAGAGACCCAGGCTCTATGCTCTGCAGCTTGCGGATGCCAGAGCTGACAACTCTGTCGTGGACCCCTACCCCTTAGTGTGGTTGGTATTAGAAGGGGGGGCCTTCGGGAGGTAATTAGGTTGAGATAACATCTGGAGGGTGGAGACCCCATTGTGGGATTAGGGTCCAAAGAAGCAGTCAGACCAGAGCTTTCTCTTCCCGCATGTGAGGACCCAGCAAGGCAGCCCGGTGCCTGCAAGCCAGGAATTGGATCCTCGACCGGGAGCCAAATCGGCCAGCACCTTGATCTTGGACTTCCCAGCCTCCAGAACCGAGAGAAATGCCTCTCATTTCTAAGCCACCAAGTCTATGGTATTGTGTCAGAGCAGCCTGAGCTAAGGGCCTCTCGGATGCTCGGAAAGAGAACGTGCACAGATCTGGTAACCCAAAGAGCACTGCAGAGGAGGCCAGATTGCCGAGCTCCGTTTCTTATGGTGGAAGGGGCAGGGAAAGAGAAGTGTCATGTCTGTGAAGGACGCCTTTGGCTCTGATCTCTGGCTGTCATCAAGTTGAAGGGGGAGTGTTGGAATCCAGGGCTCCCGGCATGGATCTGATGAAAGACAGTTCCAAAAGAGGTGAATATTCCTAAGTAATCATGGGCTGTGGAATTCCAGACAGGTGCGAGACGACAGTTAGACCCAGGCACTCGTCCTGTCTTTGCCACTAATAGCTGTGCAGACTTGGGAAATCACCGCATCTCTCTGAACTTGGGTTATTTCATCTCCCACCTGAGGATAAAACCTGGTCTTCTCCACCTTCTTCTAGGCTGGCTGTAATCTGACGTATATGAAGGCACTTTGAAAAAAAAATGTAAATAGAAGGATGAATCTTTTTGAGAGAGAGAAAGAGCGTGTGTACTTAGTTGGCATTGGAGAAACCAAGGAAGGCTTCAGGGAGGAGCAACCAAGGAGGAGCGAATTGGCCTGGACAGATGCCATTCATAATGACAGTTTCATCTGGGCCAAGGCCAAGGCAGAGAGCTCCTATCTGAGATCCCGGGAGGAGGCAGGGACACTCAGAGGCTGAGTCAGAAGGGTGGATACACAGAGGCGCACAGGACCACAGACGGAGCCCTAGCCCAGTGGAGCCAGGGTGAGAAGCTCAAGTCAGTGTCCCTGAGCCAGACCAGGTAAGGGTAGAAGGCACTTACAAACAGCTCCAGAGTAACTACGCCTTCCAGGTGAGCTATGGATCCCCAGCCAACAGATTTGCTCAGTGTCATAGGCCACGGGATGTGGGGCAGGTGGAATGAGCCTACTGACTGAAAGAACCAGGTGAAGTGCAGACAGTGGGGAGGATTTCAGGACGTGGAGATCCTGGGTGATGGGCGGGAAGGTAGTGGGCTCCAGTTCCAGCCACGGTACGGTGACGTAACAGGCCCGGGCTGGGAAGGCAGAGTCTGGAAATTCGGCCAGGTCTCACGTGTTTGGTGGGCATATTTGGCGAGGGTGGGGGTCAAAATGAAAAGCAAGGATGGAAAGCCAGGTAAGGCCAGGGCTTGATGCCCACCAAGAAATGTGGACTCTTCCCTGCAGACAGTGGGGAGACACTGGCTGGTTTTAAGAGCATCTTGATACAGCTGGTTACCAGCAAGTGTGGGGGAAACTTAGGGCAAAAATGACAGTTTGGCAAGAGGTAACAGAATTACTAGAGCAGAAGTTGTAGAGAATAAAGGACAGCAGGGTGACTGGCTCCACAATCCAACGGCACAAAGTAGTGACACCTCTGAAAGGACCTCTGTTGTTCTGGGAGCTTCTACCCTTTCTGCCCCTTTCCTAACAGCACTCAGGTTTCCTTTTGGGGCATTAACTCCTCCCAAATACAGCCTGACAGGGCCCATCCCTAACCCAGCAGCAGGCCTGCTCTAGCTGGGCCGATCTGCAAGCCCTCCCTGGAACCCGAATCTCCAGCAGAATAGAACGAAAAAGGCAAAGGTAGGATTCTGCCCTCCAGCGCACTCCATCCACCATAAGGCCATTCTTGTCTATCTTGCTTCTTAGGCCTTGGCGTGGCCCAGATTCCCACCTATTTCCAAGCCTGGCTCTTGTCAGACTTCCATCAGTTCTGTAAAAATCCGGTATCCTTCAAATAAATTCTCTTTGGCCAGGAAAACTAAGCTACTTACAACCTGAGAGACCAGCCTTAGGGATACACGTCCAGCTTCTGTGTTTTGGCTCTTTTCCTTCCATATGCTGACTTCCTCCCCATTGGGACCTGGCCTTAGAAGNGAGAGACCAGCCTTAGGGATACACATCCAGCTTCTGTGTTTTGGCTCTTTTCCTTCCATATGCTGACTTCCTCCCCATTGGGACCTGGCCTTAGAAGCCCAAGACCAGAGAAGGAAAACCCAGGGCTGGGGTTCTAATTGTGCCCATTGCTTAACCGTCCCTGGGGTGTGGAAGTAAAATCATGTATGGGCCAGCAGCCCCCAGTCCTTGATTTAACAGAGTGCAGGAGGATGTGCCTAAAGATGGGCAGAAAACGCAGTACTTCCCAAAGCCAGGCATCCTGTTAAGGTGCAGACTGCACGGGCAGGGCTGGGGCTGGGTCTGGAATTCTGCATTTTTGACCTGAGCCCGGCTGAGGTCGGTGCTGCGGGCGCCCGGCTCCTTGCGTATCTTGCTAACGAGCTCTACATGGCGTACACCAGGCAGCAGAGAAGGCATTTAGGCAATTTAGCAGATCTCTGGTCATCAAAGCGGCTATTTGCGTAGAGTCCCTGGGGTGAAAGCCGGGTTACTGTGAGCTGAGGGGGGTGGGTGTTGGAGAGAGAGCAGATGGCCGAGGCGGTGGAGCTCCCAGACTGTGAGGGTACCTGCCGACCTCAGCATGGCGGAGGGCCGTGCTTCTCAGAGAAGAGCTCTGGAGAAGTATACATCCGTGTTGGTCAGGGAGGACAGAAACATAGAAGCCTGTTTCTCCTGCTCCATCTGCCTTTTGCTCTCCCAGGGTCAACCCTGCCGCACCTAATGGGTCTCAGGCATGGCGGCCCTTCCTCTGCTCATCTGGTGTTCCTGGCCTCTGAGGGGGTCTCCACTCTTTTCCTTCTTTCTCCCATCCTAGCCAGTGTTTCCTCTTCTTCTTCATCACCTCTGAGAACACTTTCAGGTAAAATAGAGGATGTAGACAGGGTCAGGTCATTCCATTTCTCTGTTCCCAAAACCCTCCAATGGTTCTCATGTAACTTAAATCCAAATCCTTACAATGGCTTCCAAAGCCTCACGTGACTTGGCTGCCCATTTCTCTCTGACCTCTTCTCTTTCCATTCTCGGCCTCACACAGGCCTCCTGGCTCTTCCTCACACACATCACACAGGTTACATCTCAGAGCCCCTATATTTGTGCCCATGGTGAATCTCATCTCCTTCACATCTTTGCTTAAGTTACCTTCTTCACACAAAAACACATACACAAATGTTCATAGCAGCATTATTCACAGTCACCAAAAGGTGAAACCAACCCCAGTGTCCATCAACAGATGAATGGATAAACAAAATGTGTGTGTCCATGCAGTGGAATGTTCTTGGCCCTAAAGAGGAATGAAGTATTGATACACGCTACAATATGGATGAACCTCGAAAACACTATGTGACATGAAGGACATAAAAGGCCACATGTTGTGTGATTCCATTTATAGGAAATGTCCAGAATGGGCAAACTACAGAGACAGAAAATGGGTTGGTTGCCTCGGGCTGCAGGGAGGGAGGAATGGGGAATGACAGCTAATGGGTACAGTGTTTCTTTTTGGAATGATGAATGTTTTAAGCTTGATGGAGGTAGTTGGGTATACAAGTCTATTTACAACTAGTTTTCAGTACACGCATTTTAAATGGGTGTATGGTATGTGGATTACAGCTCAATAAAACTCTTATCCAAAAAAGTCACCCACTCTCAGTGGGCCTGTCCTGACCACTAGATTACAAGCCCCCTCCCTCAACTAGTTTCTTCAGTCCCTTGCACCCTGCTCTACTTTTTCCCAAGGCTTAATACCTTCTAACAAACTGCAATTTCCTTTTTTTTTTTTAACTTGTATTTTGTTTCTTGTCTCTCTCCCCCACTGCAGCGTAAGCTTCGGGAGGGGAGGGAGTTTTTCCTTTCTCTTTTGTTCCCTGATGTATAGTGTCTGGCAGAGAGCTGGGACTTCGGTAGACACTCAGTGAACATCTGCTCAGTGAATGAAGGAACAAGCACTAGAGTTCCAGGGAAGAAGCCTGGAGCTCAAGATGTCCCAGATGCCTGGGGCCTGCCTGCTGCTGGATCACAACACAGCAGTCGAAAGGAAGTCCGAGGGCCAGCTTTGCTTCACAGATTTCACATCCACCTCGCTCTATTGTTTTCCACAGTCGCGGATGGCAGCAGCTTCCCACGGGAGGCCACAGAAGAGCTGTGGCCACAAACTCCCACAGGGCTGGGGCCATCAGACAGCAGCGAGCAGCCGCCACCTGGAGACCTGCCCGTGCATGAAATGTGCAGCTCTGCGCTTCAAAAAAAAAAAAAAAAAAAAAAAAAAAANAAAAAACAACTGTGGTAAAATATAACATAAAATTTGCCATTTTAAGCATTTGCAAGTGTAGTGGCATTTGAAGTTCAGTGGCATTAAGTACATTCACTGTTACGTAACCGTCACCACCATCCGCCTCCAGAACATTTTCATCATCCCAAACTAAGGCTCTGTACATGTTAAACACGAACGCCCCAGTCCCTTCTCCCCCAGTCCCAGGCAACCAGCATCCTACTTCCTGTCTCTAGAAATGTGGCTACTCTAGGCACCTCCTATCAGTGGAACCATGTAAGTGAAATCAGCCTTTTGTGCCTGGCTTCTTTCACTGCGCATGAGGTCTTCAAGGTTCATCCACACACAATAGCCCAGATCAGAATTCCCTGCCTTTTTAAGGCTGAGCAATATTCCACTGTAGGTGCAGACCACACTTTATTTATCCACTTGTTTCACCTTGTGACTATGGTCAATGATGCTGCTGTGAACACGGGGACACGGGTATCTGTTCGAGACCCTGCTCCCACCTCTTTCGGGTGGACACCCAGAAGCGGAATTGCTGGATCACACGGCAAGTCTACATTTCACTTTTGGAGGGTTGGCCATGCTGTGTCCACATGGCTTTGCTCTTTGCTGTCCAGGAGTGCAAGGGCTCCCCTCCAGCCCTCTGGCCCACGTCCATACCCCAGAGTCGGCTCAGGGCGGCCTCTGTGTTCATCCAGGAGGTAGGTATTCGCATCCCTGTCTTACAGGTGAGAGGAGACTGCAGCCCAGGAGGTCCATGCACCCGGCCTGGTTGCAAAGTGAGTAGGCAGCCAAGCTGGGACTTGAGTGTCCTTCTCTGACTCCAAGGCCGGTCTGCTACACCAGCGATGCCTGGTGGCCTCCGTGGCTCGAATCTGGCCCCCAGATGCATGTTTTTGATCATCAGGTCTTTCCAAAGTAACAATGTATTAGCTTCTGTGGGAAATGATGTTATTCCCAATTATTCAGTGCTCCTGCGTGTGGGAGGCGTGCACTCCTCGCCGTTGACCTTGTACCTGGCTATGTGCTTTGCTTGGCCAATCCAGGGTGAAGAAGTCACAGGCACTCATCATCTCAGACACGAGGTTCAGTCACTGCTCCTTTTCCTTTGCTATAAGAATGGCAGGTCCCAGGTGAGGGTGGCCTCTTCGGCCTGGATCCCAGGGTAAAGAAGTCATGTGGACAGAGGCTCAGCTAACCAGAGCAGGGAGCCCAGCCGCCCCGGCCCTGCAGTCCATGTGGAACATGAACAACTCAGGCATCTGTGTTGCTGTGGGTCACTGAGAGTTTGGGGTTCTTCCTTACGCAGCACAAACTAGCAAAAGCTGCTTGATCCTGAGTCTGCTGTTTTAACGCTTTGGAAAGTTCTCATGCAATTCCACATATGTGGCTTCTTCTGAAAACTTAAGATTTGCCACTTCTGGGCTCACAGTGTCCCTTGGCTGCCGGTGGGCAGCCCTGCAGAGTACCTGGTGCTTTACAGGGAGCCTGTGTCCCCCCAGAGCCACAGCCCTCAGCACACTCCCCTGCCCCAGCCAGGGTCTCTGGACAAGCCCCCAGATTCTGCTAAGACCTGATGGTGCTGCTCCCTGGGACGGTGCCCTCTGTGAATCTCAGGAGAGAGAGGGGCCCCAGAGATGCAGGTTCTAATTAGCGGCTGTCCAGCTGTGCGATGGGGGACAATGTCACTCCCCTCCCTGGGCCTGTTTCTTCTTCCATGAATGAGAGGAGATTCAACCAGGAGATCTCAGGGCACCACCGAGGTAGCACCATGGCCAGAGAACACCAGGCTTTACTGCGGCAGAGACTGTGCCGGCAGCTTGGGGTTGAGGGGGGGAGCTGATGGTGATGTTAGCAGTCTCCCCGCCCCCACTTCACCGTTCAGAGAGGGGGAGCATTGGGGTCGAGCCCCACTGGGAACTCTGTGATGGGAACTTGGCCTTGCACTGAAAGAACGTGCCCTGGACACCTGGAGTGGGACCGCAGCCCCCCTGCCCAGGCCTAGAGCACACCTGCTCACCTTCTACCTGACTGCAGGCCGTATGTGGAGCATTTCAGACATAACACTTACGCTTTCAGGTGAGCAAACCTTTCTGCAAGTCCCACTTACTCATTGCTTGATGAAAGCCCCTGGAGGCACGGTGCTAGGGCCTCAACCTCACGGGAAGGAAGAGAGGGAGAGCACTTTCAGAGGCCCTGACCGTGGGCTGATGGATTCGCTGTCCCCAGGTCTGTCCCCAAAAGCTCAGCTCCAGGTTCCCAGAGGCATACAGGCCTAAGCCCCGTGAAGCACACCCAATCCAGGGATCCAAGACGAATGGCTGCTTTAGAAACCCATGGAGGGTTTATGAAGCCCTGTAGCCTTCTGAACCCACTGCCTCCGTTCCAGTAAACATTTGTGAGGGGAGGGAAAGTTTCCTTGTCCACACATCCTACGTGTGCAGTTTGTTGAATTTTCTCCAAATGAACGCACTTCTGTAACCCAAATCAAGACAGAGAATGTCATCATCACCCAGGAAGTCACCCCTTCCTCACTCTTTTCCAGCCACCACCCCAAGAGCAACCAAGGCCCTGACTTCTAACAGCATGGGTGAGCCCTGCCTGGTTTTGAACTTCACATAAATGGAACCACCCAGCACACCTCCTCTGTGTCTGGTTTCTTTGGGGTAACATTACTGTGTCAGGTTTGTCCTCACTGCTCTTTAGTTCTGCAGAAATAGGAGCAAGGCGTGAAAGGAAGGGGGAGTGGGGGAACAGAAGAGGGAGGGTGGGGTGGTGAAACAGCCGGGGACCCTCATGCTCCTGTGATTCCAAAGGAGCGCTGGACCTTAATTCGGTCATGAGCTTGACCTGTGGAAGGGTCAGCCCTTGAGTGAGGAAGTCTCACTGGCATGTGATGGAGTGGGAAGGGGGACACATGGATCCTCTTTTCCAGCGCTGCTTCCCAGAACTTTCCTTTGAACGTTAGGCCCTGGACAAGGGACGCGTTTGCAGAAGTGGCATGAGGCTTCCCCGGGGGCCTCCTCTGAAACGTTCACCCTGGGCAGCTGGGGGCTGGAGGAGGGGTGGGAAGGTTTACAGGCCATCTGAGGAGTACGAGACAGTTTAGATGCACCCTTGGCTGTAAAGCAGAGTTTGTCTGGAAAGAATGCCCATGAGGGGGAGACCCTGGCAGATTGTACACCCCAGGGAGCCCAGGGTTCTAGCTATGCAACTGTAGTAAGTCACTCCACCATCTGGTCCCAAGCGGCCTAGATGGCGCTGAGGCCTTCTACACCTATATCTTCGTGCATTTTTTTAAACTATGGTCAAACATAAATAACATCAAATTTACCTTTTGACCTGTTTTAAGTGTACAGTTCGGCAGCATGAAGTGCATTCACACTGATATGCAACCGTCACCACCTCCATCTGCAGAACATTCTCTTCTTTCCCAACTGAAACTCTGTATCTATTAAACAACAACTTCTGGTTTTCTGAAAACTTCAAGAAAGGAGTAGATATCTAATGGTGAAACTTCTGAAAGTCATTTTTGGGGGATAGGGCCCAGCATCTAAGATGGGTGCAAATCCTGGCCTTCGTGAAGAGGAAATAGTCTGAGTTTATCTGGGCTGCTGCCCTGCCCGCCTCCCTAAAGACTAGGTCTATGTTTTCCATGTCCTTGTTCCCTCTACTGGCCTTTGGACTCTGTGCCCATTTGGTCCTGGACTACCCAGGGATGGTTCCTTACACTATCTTAAACCATCTTGTTTCTTTAAACCTAGCTGGGCTGCTGAGTAGGGCCCTGTCATCCAGGGCATGGACCAGAGTGGATCTTGGTAGACCGACTGCCTCCTGATGAGAAACGGGTGCTGGGGGACCCCCGCTGTGCGTCTTTCTCACACTCACATACCAGAGACCTGGTCCTCTCAGCAAGCTGAGCTTTTCCTGTCCTTAACACATAACCCAGAATCCCTGGCAGGGGTCTAAAAGAAGCTAGGCTACGCCTGGAAGGAATTAGACCATGGGACATGAGTCCTCTTGGAGAGGGAAACGTGTCAAAAGTCCACAAGCTACGTTCTTAGATCCACCCCCTAGAGGGAGAGCCTGACAGGTCCCTAGAGCTTATCCAGGGCTGTGCTGGAACCACTAGCTCAGCCAGAGACTCCTGCGAAGGTTCAGCTGCGCTCGCCAAGGGCACAAGGCTGTGCACCTCCTGACAGTCACCTGCGGGAGGTGTCTCGGAGGTGCCACACACTAACCCAGCCCACTCAGGGTCCCTAGCATGCTGCCGCACCTCAGCAAAGCAGGTGCTTTCCCAGGGAGGGGGACTGGGTCAGAGCGGAGCCCACGCCCACCAGGGGCAAGGCCCAGGGGCAGCCCTCCAGCCCAGTGTGCCCGTCTGAAGAGGGAAAGAGGGAGCTCAGCTTACCCCGGGGCTTGAAACAGGCATATCTTTTTTTTAATGACAGGATTCTCTCTTTACGGGAGGCTTTAACTTTTACATTTCAAACACTTTCCTAGGTCTCCAGATGTGCTCTTCTGGCTGTATTTGGGACCAGAGAACGGGTGGTGGGACAGGGCGGGTGCATTAGGGCCGGCATCCAAGCCCATCCTGGGATCTGCCTCCTTGCCCTCACAAGTGTTTGCACTCCCCTTACCCACCGCTCCTAGCTCACTGAATGGATCTCGAGTCTCCCGCCCTCCTCAGTCCCCGTAGCCAGGTTAAATTCCACAACGCGTTTCTATCCAGGTTGCCTCTCAGGCGCTGCTGCCACGCAGCATTCCAGAATTGCGCAGCTCCAACGACCAGCTACCACCCGGTGCAGGCCTTCTGTGCCCACAGCTCTCACGTGTCCTCTCCTTAGGCCAACCCCTTCCACCTGCAATGGCTTCCTGGGGCCTCCTCCAGGAAGCCCTCCAGAGTCCTTCAGCTGAAGAGATTTTATGATCCTTTCTGTTCCCCCAGAAATTCCTTGGTGCCTCCCTCACGACACTTTGCAACGTCCGCCCAACTGGAGTCATTCTCATCCATGGCCTCTCCACGAGACTGTGCGCTCCTCAGGGCAGGACTTCCTTCATTCATCTTTGTAATCCCAATACCTGGCACACAGCAGGCACTCAACAAGAGGACGTAAAGTGTTCTGACTCCGATCCCACTTCTTATCACCAGCTAACAATTCTGGCCACCAATTTCCAACGTGTGTGTGTGCATGCACGTGTGCACACGTGTGAGGGGTTTTCCCCACACACCCACGCAAGGCTTCCACATCAGCTGGTGTCCTACAATTCGACTCAATTCCGACCCCATCTACACAGAGACAGCGTAGGATCCTACAGGTGAAGGGTTCAGTCCTACAAGACTGCCCACCCCTCCTACAGACAGACACCAGTGCAAGTGCAGCCCGTGTTTCTGACCAACCGGCTACACACTGGGAGCTCCCACGACCCCCTCCTTGGGTTTGATGAATTTCTTAGAGTGGCTCACAGAAACATTTTACTTACTAGATTGCAGGTTTACAAACATAACTCAGGAACAGCCAGACAGAAGAGATGCATAGGGCTTCCAGGCTCTCTGGGGCGTGCCACTCTCCCCACATCTCCACGAAGTCACCAACCCCCATCCTTTTGGGATTTTGTGGAGGCTTCATCACAGAGGCAAGATTGATGAAATCACTGACTATTGGGGACTGAGTCAACTTCTGGCCCCTCCCCATCTCCCCTCCTCAGATCAAGGGGTTGGGACTGAAAGTTCCAACCTTTCAATCCCATAGTTAGTTCTCCAGGCATCCAGCCCCCATTCTGGGGTGCAGTCCAAAAGTCACCTCGTTAGCATAACAAGAGAAATCTTAATCACTCTCATTACAGGAAATTCCAAGGGTTAGAAGCTCTGCCAGAAATGGAGATGAAGGCCCAATATATATTTCTTATTATAAATCACAGTATCACGGAATTAAATAGATGGCCTTTCAGTTTGTTGTCCTAACCCTGTCCTGCTCCCACTGCACTTTGCAGGAAGGACTGCCGGGGACCTATTTACTGACTTTGTTGGCTGCCCCACAGCGCCCAGTGGCTCAAGGGAGAATGATTGGTTTACTAATATCCTGGGTGCTGCTGGCCAGCATTAGAGCTGGGGCAGTCCCCCTGCGTGCAGCTGCCTGCCCCCTCCAGGGACACAGATGTGGATGGGCTCCCCTGGGCACCTGCCCAAGTGACAGGGCGGAGACTGCAGAGGTGGCCTTGGGAGCTGCAGCCCTAAGTCACCCGGACCCTATCCTAAACCCCAGCTCCCTACCCAGCCTAGAGGGAACAAGACCCTGCCCTTCCTCCCTCTCTCCTTCGCTGCCTGCCAGTCTTGGCAAAAGCTGAGAGAGGTATACTGGTTCTATTTCTCTAAATTATAAGGGGAGGGGGCGTGTCAGGAGGTCCCTCATAACTGCGTCCACAGCTCAAGCTGTGGTCAGGTGGCAGAACGGCACACCTCAGCACTTGCCCAGGGAAGTCGGCCTGCTTCCTCAGGTGGGAGAGTTGTGGGAAGCCCCACTTCCTTTCCAGACTCCAAAGAGAGGAAGCTTTCCGAGGGGGTGGGGCTGATAGGTGGAGCCAGATTCCCTTTTCTTTAAGCCTTGGGGCTGCAGCTGGGCTCCGTATGGCTCATTTCTTCTGCCCCCTAGTCTCCCTTCCCAGGTAAGCCACCCGCTCTTCTTACCCTACGTAAGTGAGATAAAGTACGCAGCATATTGTCTACAATGCTTAACACAGGGATAGGTGCTTAGGAAATGGCCATTTTGTTCTGTTAGGTTCTTGTGCGTCTGCCCTTCAGAAAGAGCTCTGATGGGCGTGCAAGTAACAGAAGACCCAACCGACAGGCTCAACACGCAGGACTCATCATCTCACAGAACAAGAGTCTGGAAATTCACAGTTCTAACTCAACGATGTAATGAAGTTCCTAGGTTCGTTCATTCTTTCCTCTCAATTATCCTTGACATGTGGCTTTTCTTCCTCATGCCGTGACCTGACAGTCACAAGAGGAAAGCCACAGCTCCTGCTATGGTGTTTGTTTTCAAGGCAGGGAGAGTGAAGGAAAGGGTAGGACCAGCCATGTTTTTCCTTTCATCAGAAAAGGGAAAAAAAGAAAGAAAGAAAGAAAGAAAGAAAGAAGAAAAGCAAAACAAAAGCTTTTGCAAAAGTTCCTCAGCAGAGTGTCCCTTATGTGTCTGTACCAGGTTCCTATTGCTGCTATAACAATGACCACGAACTTAACAGCTTAAAAGAACACATTTACTGTCTTCCAGTTCTGGAAGTCAGAAGTCTGACTAAAATCAGGTGCCAGCAGGCAAAGTCAAGGTGCCAGCAGGACTACGTTCTTTCTGGAGGCGTGGGGAGAGAATCCATTTCCTTGCCTTTTCCAGCTTCTGGAAGCTACTACCCCCATTCCTTGGCTTGTGGCACCCTACCATGTCCAAATCCAGCAACACCTGGTGAAGGTGTTCTCATGCTGCATCACACTCTCTGCTTCCCTCTTCCACATGTAAAGAGCCTTCTGATTTCATTGGGTTCACCTGGATAATCCAGGCTACTCTCCCTATAGGTCAGCTGATTAACAGCCTTAATTCCATCTACGACCTTAACTCCCCTTTGCCATGTAATCTAACATATTCTCAGGTTCCAAAAATCAGGATGTGGACACCTTTAGGAGATCTTTCTTCTGCCTCCCACCATATCCTTGACCAAAGTCGATCTCATTGGCTACCACCAGTTGCTAGGGAGATTGATAAGTCAATTAGCCTGTAGAAGGGAGCAGGAGAGTGGTGGCTGGCTTAGACTAATCATGTTTTATCATCTGAACCTGTTCACTTTGTTAAACCAAATCAGGGTTGTATTAGCAGGGAAAGGAGGTGAAGGAGTGGTGGGTATTGGGTTGGCTAACTGCCTGCCACGGCAAAGTGCAGCTGATTTTGTGCAGATTTCCCTGGTCACACGTCATGTTTGCACTTGGTGATGAGATGGGATGGAAATCATTAATGCAGATGTTCCTAGGGGGTGCCCAACCCTGCACATTCAAGAGGGATCGAGACTGTCAGCCAGAGTTTTCATTCTCCTTCTCCTGCCCCCCAGCCCTCCAAAGAAAGAAACTGCCCAGAAAAATGCTTTTCTTGGGCAAAGAAAACCACTTGTAACGGGCAAAGGGAAGTGAATTAAAAAGATGGAGAGAGGCAGGGAAAAAATTTATTGGGAAAGTGTGCCAATGTACATCATAAAAGTCAGAATGAGGAGTGAAAAAGAACAGGAGTAGAGTTAGGAAGGTCTGGCGGTAGTCAGGGAGCTTCCCAATTGTTTTTAAGAGAGAACACAGAAGTGGGAACTATAGCTTCTATTGGGTTAGAAAAATACAAGTAAATACCATGAGTATTTTTGGAATTACGTTGGATTATACAGTTGACTGTGACTCCACCCTGGAACTCAACCAAATGGTAGATTTAACATAAATTATTACACATAACTGCCCCATCCCATCTCTTCCCGAGACGGTGCTCACTTGCTAGTCAGTAAAATAGTTAACACTGGCAAACAGTTAATACTGGCTTCAGAGGCTCACCTGTAAAACAGGTATTTGGACAGGGGAATGTGAGTCCCCTTCCAACTCCGCTCGTTGACAATCCTGCGATCATTTCATGAAGTCCAGCTCAAGCTCCTCTCTGTACCCTCAGCTGTCTGGGGCATCACTCTCTTGTGTTCTAAACCATGGGCTCAGAACAAATAAACATAACTTGGAATGCTAGCACTCATAAGACCGTTTAATTTTTCTTCGCTTCAGTTTCCTCAAATGCAACCCCTCAGTCATACCCAACCAGGGGTGTTGATGTGAGGATTAAAAATCACATATGTAAGGTGCATGGCACATAGTAGGCACTCAAAGAACTAGAGAACTAAAAAACTGAAAAAAAAAAAGACATACAAAATAAAATGATGGTCTGTGATCAAAGGGGAAAAGTTGCCTTTTGGATGGTGACAATAAAAAAAAATGATCAAAAGCAAACATCTTGAAATTTTTAGTTCCTGGTCTTGGGTACTTTCCACACTCAAACTGACTGGTCACCCTTGCATCGGTGTTGGGGAAGGTCATTGAAAGGACATGACCACCAGGTGACCTGTGAGCTGAAGCTGGGCGGGCACTCAGAGGTTCCTCAACGCCCCCATCCCTGTTCTTAGAATGTGGGTTCCACGTGCTTCCCTGCTTCCAGCAGCTGCTCCAAGGACATGGCCTTGAGATGGCGATGTGTTGAGAACACCTGCACGGTCTGTGTGACTGAACCCCGTGAAGGCCTCTGTATAAACTTTTAAGATTTGCTGAGCACGGGGATCCACCCACCTGGGTGGAGCCCAAGCCAAGCCTCATATCTAAGTTTCCTTTGCTTATTAAAACAGCCACCTACTCACCTGGAGTGGCCTGCGTCTTCCTTCCATCTCTCCCTGCCCTCGGAGTATGGGGTCAAGTTCAGGTTACACCCAGGATCTCCTGAGCGGGACTGCAGACCAACACTCTGACACCTGACGGGGTTTACAGAACACCTCACCTGTTAGTCGGAGAGGGAAATACTTGTTTGCTTATCCCCTTTCAAAACACTGTGTGGGATTTCCCTGCTCTCTAGGACCAGGGTCCTATAAATGTCACAGAGGATCTGAAGAACTGTTTTTATGTTCCCAAATGTACGTGATTCTTCGTTTTGATCCAAGATCCCCCAGCCCTGCACTGTCCCATACAGGAGCTACGAACTGCTTGGAGCCAATTAAATTTTAATGAATTGAAATTAAGTGAAATGAAAAATTCAGTTTCTCAGTCAACCTTGGTCACATGTCAGGTGCCAATTAGCGACATGTGACTAGGGGCTGCCACCCTAAACGGACCAGATTATAGCATTGTCACAGGACATTCTATTGGACAGTGCTGCCCCTGATCGATTTGCCTAGGTTTCAATAATAATAAACTTTTAAAAAAAAACCCACACAACAAAATCCAGCCTGGCAGTTGAAGTATTAGCCCTGATAAAGGGTTGTCTGCAGTCTGGCAGGGACCGTTTTCCCACGGACCCTCTGCGTGAGAGCAGAGTCAGCCTGGTGACCTACAGGTGGAACAGATGTCGTCAGGCCCATCTCCCCGGGCTTATGAGGGCTTCCCTGCGCCTGCCTCTCAGGCCTAGCTGTCTGCCGGCAGCTTCATGACTGATAGCGGAACGGGTCACCGTTCCCAAAGACGGATGCAGTGAGTCAGCACCCGGGCCAGGCCGCGGTGGGGAGTCGGAGCGTCTGGTCAAAAGGGCCCCTCAGCGCCTTCCCCTGGAGCAGTTAGGGGCTGCTGGCTTTCCTCATACTCCTCCCAGGAACAGATAAGTGGACAGGCATGTCCTTGCCCCCATTTCTGCCCGTGGAAATCTCCTCGCCCCCTTCTCCGTATTCTCAATGCCACCTTCTCCCAGGACCTCCTTGACTCCGTGTGACTGCCCCCAGCACGTTCCTCACAGATCTCCAAGCCCATTTATGGACCGTGCCTTCCACCTTCCGTGTCTGTGATGGCAAAGCCCTTGGAGGGCAAGGCCTGTGCTCCTCACAGGCCCAGCGCAGGGTGCCGTGTCTTGACACGACAAACATTAGTCAGCAGGACTGGATCCCTTGTAAGCTCTGGAGGGTCCACTGGGAAGAGTTTTGTCCAGTGTCTGTCTTTTACGCTTGCCCCAGAGAGACCCTAACGGTAGCCTCTGTGCTTAGGGGGATATAGGGTAACCATAAGCTCAGACCGTCAAGGCACAAACCTCGACCTTTCTCCCTGGGTGACATTAGGAAATTTATTTCACCTCTCAGGGTCTCATTTTCTGTAAAATGGGGATACCAAGAGTGTGTATCCCCTGGAGTTGCCATGAGAAATAAAATAATATACCTCAAATACTTAAACTGCCTGGCAAACAGTAAACACTCAATACACCCTAGTGATGCCTTATTATTATCATTCTCGGCGACAGCCTCACTGTCCTGGGGAGCAGCTTCCTGACTTTATTCCTGCCCATATTTCTGCCTCGGACCTTCAGTTTCCTCATCCGTCTGAGCATCTCCCAGACGCCCCCTTGCCTTGGCCAGCCCAGCCCCCATCACGAGCACCGAACCGCTTCCCAAGGGTGTAGGCCCCGGGATGCCCAGCCTCCTCTGGACACGGCCCGGCTCCACGCTGGGTAACTGCGCCTCCACGCAGGCTGAGGACACTCGATAAGGGTCGACGGGCTGGACTTGCTGGTCTCAGAACAACTAGCTCCCTGGAAACGTGTTGGGCTGATCTCTGAGCACGAGCTGCCTTCACCTTAAATTGGGGGTGTGTCTTCAGGAAGAATGGGAAGGGTGTTAGGAAAATTATAGGCGTGAGCTTTTCCTAGGAGCGTGTCACTGGGAATAGCAAAACAAAAGTATAAGCTGCTTCTACAAGTTTTCGCTAAAATGGCATTTTGGGAAAAGAATTTGAGACCCACCAAACCAAACCATCAACAATCAGAAAACAATGGTTTAGAATGTTGGCAAGCATGCCATGTAATGGGTATTCTCTTGGTAACGGGCCTCCAGAACATGGAAAGAGAAATCACAACATTTAGTATTGATATCTTAGACATTTAGGTCCTCCATTCTGAGGTCTTTTTGGGCAAACGACCTGTCGTGCTTATATAGAAATGTTTCCCTCGTTACAGCCTGCCACACTAGAACGTTCTATGTCTACCAGCCTTACAGGGGCTGCACAAGGGAAAGTCCTGAGCCTGAGTTTTATTAACTGCTGAGAAGTCCTACCTCTGGACATCCCGTGTGCAGTGATGAGCAAACTCAGATGCAATCCCCACTCTTGGCCCTTATCAAATACCATCAGATAATCACGCAAATATTTACAACTGAAAACTGATTTGTTCCATGGAGGAGAGAAGTATGGCGCCATCTCTGAAATTGTGTGACAACAGGAATGAGAGACTGCAAGCTTCGAGACACCTCTTCTGAGGAGGTGGGCAGTGTGGGCAGAAGAGGGCTCCAGACAGGGATTTTCTATGTCCCCAGATGCTCGTTCACTGGCGTGTTTATGTGTGAGTTTCCCCTGCCAAGAAGACCCTCCCGGGGCCCCAGTTCCACCTGCACTGCTGACTCCCTCTGGGAGGGCAGGTGAGCTGCTCTGTGATGTGAGGGCACTGTACTCAATACCCCAAAAAAGGCCACTCCTACTCTGACATCTGAGGAACCCCCAGAGGCCCCCCCATCCTAACCCTCTCCTCATCCAGCTTGGATTTTGTGCCAATCTCCGTCCCCACGACACCTCCTCACTGTCTCGGCTGCGTCCAAGTGGCATGCTGCCACAGGGCACGAGGGAGGTGGCAGCTGGCACCCCACGGTGCTTGAGAATAGAGCCGCGGGGCTCCGTCCTCCCCAGCCCCACAGACTCTGCCTTCTGGTCTCAGCAGACTCTCTCCTGCCACTGCTTCAATGTAAAGATGGGGAAGTCAGTCCCAGGAGCAACGCAACAAGATGCGAGCTGGGGCGGGAGCGGCGGCGACCACCAGAGAAGCCAGAACCCACAGTGGGGAAGCCTGTTCCAAGCACCGCTGGAGGCACTTATTTTAGCCAGCAAGCCTCATTCCTACGTAATGTGGAAAGGAAGAAGCATTTGCACCTAACTCTTAGCACGTGTTTGTCGAAGGAAGGCCTGAACGGACGAAAGCACATAAGCCCTGCTCAGTCCTTCCTGGAGAATTGAACAGGGCATGGGAGCGGGCAGGGGGGCCGGCTGGAGCCCTGTGCAGGGGAGGGTCCCTGCGCAGCCCTGAGGCGGCAGCTGTGTCTCCAAAGGGGATGGGGGAAGAGAGACGTGCCCCCGGCCAGAGCTGGAAGGGCGCCAAGCAGACGGCCTGGCCCCCATCCCGACCCGGAGGACACATCCCCGCAGACCTGCTGCGCCCACTGTGCTGCTAACTGGGGTTGGGGCCTCTTGCCTGGGGAGCGAGTGAACTATTCAGCACCCTCCTCTGGAGAGAGGCTGCCGCTGCTGCTGCTGCTTCCCAGCGGCCCCCACCGCCCCCTCTTCATGTCTAAACGTCGCGTGAACGTCAGTCTGTCTCCCCCATGTGTGATGCATCCATGCTTCTCTTGTTTTGGGCTTTCCCCTCGGTGTGAAGATAAAGACGGTGCCATCCACCTAGTACCCCCTTGTCCTGGCGTGTGTGGTCTCAGCAGCCAGGTCTCACTGCCCACCCGTAGGCCCTCCGCAGTGGTTCCAAATCCCAGCCCCTGTTCTAGGCTAAGGGCCTGGCTCGGGCTGTGGCACAAGGGCAAGGCTGCTGCAAGGCCAAGGGCCTCTACCAAGGCAGCAGGACTCGTCTGTGGCCCCTCTCCCTTGGAGAACATGGCAAGCAAGGGAAAGTACGGGATGGAAAGGAGCTGATTATGGGGGGAGGGCCATGCCCGGACTGAAGGGTGTGAGGGGAGGGCAGGGCCCCACCGGGGACTGGATCACTCAGGGGTTGCTAGGCTGCACCAGGTCTGTCCAACCTGCCCTACCGGGCACTGCCCCTCCTCCCCCTCGGCAGCCAGCTCACACTGTGCAGGCAGTGGGAACCCAAGCCCTACCCACCCGGGGGGGCCTACAATTCTCCCTCTGGCCAGCTCTGCCTCTCATTTCTCAGGTCTCCTCTCTCCCTTCACCAGGGGCCTCAGAGTTCTGGCAATTTCCAGTGTTAGTCCCGCCTCCCGTCCCCAGCAGGTGTTTGCTGATGGCAACCCAAGGGGAAGAGGGAGGCCTGATGGCAGGTGGCGGTGCTGACCCACTCTTGCTCCAAGGCTGCTGGGGCCTGGCAGAGACTGTCCGAGATCCTCCTGACTCAGCGCTTGGGTGCGCCTTAGGCCTCGCTGCAGGTGAACTAGGGGGGCTGGAAGAATTCCCATTTGAGTTGGCTGCTTGCTGCACGTGGAGTGTACCACACACAGAGACTTTCCTTTGTAAAAAAAAAAAAAAAGAAGAAGAAGAAGAAGAAGATAGAAAGAAATGAGGCAGCAAGAACACCAACCACAGCCCGTCTGGGTGCAATGCTTTACAAGTCACAAGGAGCCGGAATCAGATGATGCCTTCTAATGAAATGAGCACAGAGGAGTAAAGTAGCCACGCAACGACTTTGGACAAATTATTTAATTTCTCCAAGCAGCAGTTTCCCTCTCTGTAAGAGAGGGATAAAATGCTATCTACTTGATATTTTCCAATAAAAGGAACCAGGGCTCCCAAGAGAAACGGTGGATTCTGGGGCTGGGGCAGGAAATACACCTGGAGACTGGAGCACCTGGTAGGGCCAGGAAGGAAGGAAGCGCTGAAAAAGACAAAACACGGAACCAACCAGCTCACGGTGATGGTGATGGGGCAAGTGGGGGGGCTGTCAAAGGGACACAGGAGAGAACCAAAAGAACTCCCGGTAACCAAAGCTGGAACCATTTGAGCAACAAAATAGATAAAGTAATATTAGATTATAACCCAAAGTACAAAATCAATTTCCATGAGTCCATATTGATGTGAAGAAATGATTGGATAAATAAATAAATGGGTAAGAAGAGACAAATTTTCCATGCAGAAGAATTCCATACAATTTATACAGATGCTCTGCCCTCAAGGAGGTGGGGGCCGTGCATAGAGACTTTCTTCCAGAGAGGACCGTATGGAAAAGGGGAAAAGGTGTAACTACAGTAAAGAAACCTGACAAGCCCTACCTGGAGCCGGGTGACCAAGATCAAGGCCACCAGACATATATCCTATTAACCCTTGATATGATGAGAATGACACCTTCCTTCCGTCTTCCTCCTGAAACACATCAAGGCTGGTCTGATCACAAGAAGAACATCAATGGAGATGGACAGTCTACAAAATTCCTGAACAGTACTTCTCAAAATTGTCAAGGTGTTCAGAAACAAGGAAGCTCTCGTGAGAAGCTATCTTGGCCAAGAAGACTAAATGTGAGACTCTAGAAGAGATCCTTAAACAGAAAAAGGAAATTATATAAAAACGGAGGGGGCGCCTGGGTGGCACATTCAGTTAAACATCCAATTCCTGGTTTCAGAGTGGGTCATGGTGTCAGGGTTGTGACATTGAGCCCCGTGTGTGGCTCTGCGCTCAGCATGGAGTCTGCTTAAGATTCTCTCCCTCTCCCTCTGCCCCTCCCGCTCCTACTCTTTCTCTCTCTAAAATAAATAAATCTTAAAGCAACAACAACAACAACTGAGGGGTGCCTGGGTGGCTCAGTCGGTGAAGCGTCTGCCTTCGGCTCAGGTCATGATCCCAGGGTCCTGGGATCTAGCCCTGTATCGGGCTCCTTGCTCAGCAGGGAGCCTGCTTCTCTCTCTGCTGGCCGCTCCTCCTGCTTGTGCTCTAACAAATAAATAAACAAAATCTTAAAAAAAAAACCATGAAAAACTGTGAATAAAGTACCAACTTTAGCTACTAATATGTATCAATATTGAATTATTCGCTGTGACCAATGTAGCATACTAACGTAAGACGTTAATAATAGTGGACACAGGGCGTGGCATAGATGAGAACTCTAGGGATTTTCTTCGTAATTTTCCTGTAAATCTAGAACTGTTCTAAAATTATAAAGTTTATTTAAAAAGTATTATCTCCCTCCGAGGGTTGTGAACATGAACTGTGCTGGTACACGGACAGTGCTCAGCACGGTGCCTGGCAGATAGTGAGTGCTCAACAAATGGCAGCTCGGTTATTATTCGGTCCTAGGAAGGGTGGAAACCAGAGAAAGAAGCACACCGGAGAGCAGAGAGCGTATGAATATGCGAATTACGACTCTAACTCCCAGTTTTGGCCACAGCACCTCAGCAGCCACTCTGGAGAGCTGCTGACCTCTGGAAAAGGGCCATCCCGTCTCATCTCGGCACATGAGGGGGACCTCGTCTGCATTGCTGTGAAAACCTGGAGCTCAGTGGATGGGGGGCGGGTAGCAGTGCGTGCTGATGCCCGAATCACAGCCAGGATCAAGGCAGATTCGGGCCTGCTGATTTGCAGGTAGTCAGAGTGAGGGTGTGCATCTCAACATCCCAGAGAGAGGAGATCCCCCTACACAGCTTCCAGAACTGGGTGGCCCTGACTCCCTCTGTAGGGTGCACATTGCCTCTTGATTAAAAACGGAGTCTGGGCAGAGGCTCTGGGTCTGTGCTCTAATTTGATTCCTTGCCGACAATGAGATCCCTACGCTAGCCGCCTTCCTGGGCCAGTCACCTGCATCCGGAGATGTTGTCCACACCCACTAGATAGGACTTAAACCCCTGCCGTTCTGACTCAGTCCTGGCCCCCAAAGGGGCGCTATCATCCAGGCATAGGCCAGAAAGATCAGTGAAGGTTCCAGCGGGCAGTTGATCGACACTGGAGAAATCTAGGTTATGGAGGAACAAACCCAGAGGCAAGAAATCCAACAGTCTGTGTGTGACCTCGCATACTTGGGCTTGCAAGCCAGAGAAACCTAACTCAGGTTAGGGGCCCCAGGAAAGGATGTGACATTGGGCGGAGAGACAGAAATTAGCTCACACAATCAGGCCTGGAGAAGCCGAATCAGGGCAGTGCCACGGGTCACCTGCTGGAACCAGGACTCCAGGGCTGCCAGGAGGCATGTTCCATGCGTTTCTTGAACCCGCCACCAGCCCTTCACCTCCTGCTCTGTGCTGTCCTCCCAGGTCTGCTTTCTCCAGCCACAGGCAGCCCCCAGGCCTACCGTCACCACACTTGCCCGCAGAGAGGAGCAAGGCACCTCTCACCTTCCTCCTCTAGCCAAGCTTCAGTTACAAAGTTCACAGGGAAGTACCCTGACTCGTCCACCTGGCCCAGCACCCTGACCTCCAGATGGCAGGAACCAAGGAAGCAGGGCCCTCAGAAGTGTTGGCCCCCATTTAGACCTCACGTTGGAATCACTGCAATCAAGGGACCGAAACCACAGCTGTTATTTGACCAGAAATTTCTATAAAGACCTACTAATGTGTAAAGTTGTTCACTGAGTAACCGGAAAGGTAAGAAGAGAATTCAGCTGGATCATGGAGTTAGCTACTGCCTGAAACAGCTACTGACCCTAGGGCTGGGCACAGGGGGAAGAGGCCGGAACTGAGAACTTAGAAATTTAAAGGAAGGCCGCCCTGGGCGCTGAGAGGAGGGAGCACCAGCCAGATGGTGTCTCTGCGGGGGATGAGATAAGGTGGCTTGGGAAAGTGCTGACTGGACTCACCTGCCCCCACTGGCACGCGGGCATTGCCGCGGCCCGGCTAACCGAGTGCGTGCGCACCTCCGCGCGATGGTGTACTATTGGACGATAAAAAGGGGTAAAGGACAATGAATCAATCTCAGCAACATTTTGCAGCGGGAAAGAAGCCAGACACAAGGGGACAGACTGGGTGCTTCTGTTTTTATGAGACGTCCAGAAAAGGCAGATGTATAGAGATGGAAAGGAGATCGGTGGTTGCCTTGGGTGGGGGTGGGGATGGGGATGGAAAGTGACTGTGCTTGGGGTTTCTCTCCGGCCTGATGCACATGTTCGATGAGAAGATCACACAAGGTTGCACAACTGCCGATATGCTAACACTGACGAGGGTGAATTTTATGGTTTGTAAATCACATCTCGAGAAAAGCAAGTATGAGGCAGGTGTTCGTTAACCCTCCAGTGGCAATAGCAAGTGTATCAAATCAACACGTGGTACACCTTAAATCTACACAATACGTCAGTTGTATCCCAATAAAGCCGAGAGAGGGGGAAAGCAACTACTTTAGCCAGAAAACCATAAGCAGAAGCAAGTTCCTTCCTCCTCCGGCCTCTCAGTGACCCTCCAGAGGCCCCCTCTCTCCAGCGCTGAGCAAGGACGCTTTGCAGTAGCAACGGAGAGATGTGTCTGTGAAGTCCCAGTGCCAGCATCCCAGAGCAGGGTACGGAAGGGTTAGTTTGAAGCAGAAAGACAATTAAGAAGTATCCTAGGGAGGTGAGTGTTCCCCCAAAGGAAGGAGGTTTCTGGTTCTAGAAAAAGGACTGGAGGCGATGCCAGGCAATCAGAACAATAAATGTCCACAGCTGAGGGCCCGGAGGCTGGAAAGAGAGGACAGGCAGTCAGCTGTGAGAACACTGGGGAGCGGGGGCTGGGGGGCGGGGGGACGACTAGAGTCAGAGTCAGGTGACACTGGGAATGAAAGGGCAGGACAGGAGCTCCTTCCGCTCCCCCTGCCTAGAGTCCAAGATCGGTGCTGGCTGCAGTGTTTCTAGCTCTGACGACTGGACTCACCCACAGGGAGCATCTCGTTCTAGAAGATACCACACCCTGATTTTCAAGGAGCACGGCAGCTCCACTCATGGTGAGAGTTTGTGAGGGCCTCAGGGCCTGAAATATCCCCTAAATTAAAGGCTCACTCCTTTGAGGTCACTCCCCTTCCACTTACAAAATACAAATACACTGAAAATGGTAGCAAATTTGTTTTCATTCTAAAATACTTATATGTCTACGATGTGCATTCCTACATCATTCCTCGGCCCTGGCAGGAGAAGGCAGCGGCCCGCGTGCCCTGTGAGGGTGATTGGGAAATCTGGATCAGGAAAGTGCTTGAACTCACAGTTTTCTGGACACACAGGAAGATAAGCCAGCGAGACAGGAAGTGGACCAGTGGCTGCCAGGGGGTGGGGATGGGAACGGGGAGTGACTGCAAAGGCGGCCCGAGGATCCTTTTGGGGTAATGGGAATGTTCTGAAATTAGATTGTGGGGATGTGGTGCAACTCTGTAAATATACTAACAATCATTGAATGGTGCATTTAAAATGGGTGGATTTTATGGCATGCAAATTATACCACAATAAAGCAGTTTAAACAAATGAAAGTATCTCAAAGAAAGTTTTTATGGACTCTTGGGCTGGTAAGGACAAGATATCCACCGGGAATCTGCGGCAGGCACAGTGTCTGCCGTCCTTAAAGGTCTGCTAGGCTGGGCTCTGGCCTCCTCCACACCCTCCCTCGGGGAACGGGGGAGCTCAGCGAATCCCAGTCAGCACTGTTCAAGTCCCGCACAGGCTCTGCCTCTGCTCTGGGTGGCCGGGAGGCCATGGGGACTTAGGGTCAGCCCTAGTGGGCCCTGCATTCAGCTTCATTTTTCTGTGCAGCCTGAGACCGAGTCAGGTGTGGGGGAAGGGACTACAGCTTCGGCCTCCTCCCCAGCTTTCACCCCTGTTCTGCAAAGACATCACTGGGTTACAGCTCAGCTATTAATAGAGTGGGGGTATTGATTCCTGTTCTGCACTTGTCACTCACGCGTGTAAGAAATAAGATTGCATTTGAGCATTTCCGGTCTCCAACCAACCCCCAGAGATACCGCCTTAGAGCGTTCCTGGTTGAATTCCCAGGACGTTCCGTCATGGGTGTTCCAAGTTCAGAGCCTGGGCCTGCACCCGAGGAGCTGACCACCTACCGATGAGCCGGGACCTAACTAGAGCATTGCTTGTCACCCTTCCTGGGCACATGCACGACTCAGGGCATCTGCCTAAACGCAGGTTCTGAGTCAGAAGGTGCGGCTTGCGCCCTAGACCCTGCAGCTCTCATCCGCTCACATGGCATCCACGCTGCTGGTCTACGCACCACACTGTGAGTCGCTTGCACCTAGGGCTTCACTGCCTGAGCTGCGAAGCCTCCGCTTCTTCCCCTGGAGTGTCCAACTGCAAGGGAAGGAAGGGAGGCCTTTTCCTAGCAGAAGCTCATGGGAGCCACTGGGCTCTCTGGGCGTACACTGAGGACGCTTGCCTCTGCATCAGGTCCAGCTCCGTGTCCTGAGTCGCCTGCAGGCGAGGACAATAGCAAAGACAGCAGCTGCACCCCCCCCCATGGAGGAAGCGATGAGCTGCTGATGAAGCAGGAAGGGACATGCCCCAGTCCTCAGCACCTCGCCACGGGCTCCCCTAGTGTGGCAGAGGACAGGCGCCATGTGTGTCCTGCTCAGCACCTGAGAGGCTGGAATCCTGCGGGTGATCGATGGGCCCTGGAGCACTGCCAACAACAAACAAGAAAAAATTTGCTGCCAAAGCCAGAAAGAGCCAGCCCTGATCTCATGTGGCTGTTCTCCGAGTCACAGAACATTTGTTAGCGTAACTAGGTACAAAGCACCGCCGACCAACGTCAAGTTGATTAAGACCTAGTCCTGGTCTCTGGAAGCCCACTACCCTGGGCGAGTGTGAAATGTGAATGGCTTGTGACACACAGAAGGACGAGGAGGCCCCGGGACAGAGAAGAACGGCTTGGGAAAGGGGGAAATCACTGGCAGTAGGGGAAGAAGTCCCCTTGAAGGACGTGGCGTCAGAATTGAGTCTCAAAGGCTCGGTAGGGTGGTGGTGGGTAGGGGTGAGCACAGAACAGGATCGCACGCAGCCTTGGGTCGGGGGAGGCCGCAGGGGGAAGCTTAGAGCAGAATGTGTGGGGCCTGAGCTTTGAGGCCTATGACCGCATCTGAGGAGCACAGAGATGGGTGGTTAATTGTGTCCATAAAGCGTTTACTAGGTGGCGGGTCACTTTGTAGACGTTGTAGGAGCTGCAGGAAGCCACAAAAAAGCAAATACTTTTCAAATGCTAGCACATTTGTGCATTCTAAGATATACAGCAGGCACTGGCAGAGAGGGGCCATGAGGAAAGTACAGAGAAGTGTAGGGGTTCAGAGAAGGGACATATTCTTCCACGACCTGTCTTCGGACAACTGTGGGTGCACAGGAAGCAGACAGGCAGGCAGACTAGCCAATTAAGCAGGGCTTGACCTTCCGCTCAAAGCTCTGAAGCTTGTTGACAGAATGGAAAAGTCTGGCCATTTCTCATTGGCCTTCTATGTCCACTTTCAGCAACGTCTCCCTCCCCTGCCTGACAGAGAAGGATCTGTCTGGGGCCCCACGGCCGTGCCCTTGACCAGCTGCTTTGGCAGTGAGGCTTCCCTGACAAGTGTTAAGAAAAATGATCCAGAACCTGGAAACAAGGCCAAGAGGGTATCTTCATGTCCTTTTAATGTCATGCTGAAATATCGCTGACCAGCCTCACCCACGAAGTGTCACCTTCTCGGAGAATGCACATTTGTTTGACTACACTATTTACTACCAGCAAAGGGCTCAGACTTTGTGAAGTTAGCTGTTAGCGTGTAGATACTAATGGATCCTGTCCGGTAGAAAGATAACCTCAAAGGTTTGGGTTCATTACGCTGTAGGACATGAAGCAGTTTTGTATCTACGTATCCAGTATTCTTTCTTTAACAGGATTGTGTAACCCCCAATATCGCCATTGCTCTTTGAACCAGCCTGACCGTTTTTATTGTTTCCCTCATTAATGACTGAGTTAAATAAAGGTTTTGACCTGTGTTCATTCTATAGTTGTAAGAAAGTCAGGCTCTTAACTTTCAAACGTTATTGCCCAGTTAGAAACTAAGGATTCTGTGGATTCTGACAGACACAAGGATGTGAATTGATACTGCTAATGCTATTAGAATTTCCTAATAGAGGAAGATGCTCCATACCAAGGTCCAATGTCAACAAAAGGAGCCAGAAACCCCAAGAGGAAATGCATGAGAAGGAAGAGCTCGTCTGTGCAGAAGGCGAGTTTTGTCTGTGACTCCGTGAGGTTGGGACTGTTTCTCTCAGGGGCTACAAGCCCCCTCAGCCTTCTGAACATTGCCAGAAGTTGAGTATCATCCCAGCAGGGCAGGGAACAGGTCACACTGGGCTTTATGGGACCAGTTCTCATCAAGGTACCATGTGGCAGCAGCAGAAGCAATGACAACCGAGACCTTAGTCCTACCAGAGACTTACCACACACGCCAGCCTGGCCTCTCTCTGTCTGACATTTGGAAGGAGGTTAGCCCTTTGGCTAACTAAGCCCTCCATCCGAAGGACAATTCAAGGCCTCAAGAGAAAGGTGTTCAGCTTCCTGCAAGGAGGCATGTGAATGATATATACATTTGTACCCCAAATTGGTAAACTGAGTCTCGCCAATTACACATGAGGATACATAAGAAATTTTCTTTAAAACAAAAATCCATAGCTGAGAAAGGAAAAATTGGGAGCAGTGTTATGCAGGGAGGAAAGGCAAGCCTCAGAAAGCACGAGAGTCCTCCCGTGGTTTCTTGGCTCAGTCTACAGAGCAGACTGTAGAGGTCAGGATGGGACTGTGTTTCAGTTTGCCACATGACAAACTAGCTCACACTACTGGCATAAGATAACAATCACGCATTATCCAGGATCTGTGGGCTGGCTGGGTGCCTCTGGCAACGCAGGCATGACTCCACTCCTCACTGCAGTTCTGTGCGCGACTCTGCCCCACTCTGTGTCCGGCCAGGGGCCCAGGCTGAAGGGGTGGCTACCCGTGCAAGAGGACAAGCAGAGGCATATGAAGGCTATCAGGCTCAGAACTGCACATCACGACTTCAATCCACAGCCTTGACCAAAGTCAGTGTCAAAGGGCGTGCCCTTTGCCTATCGTTAAGGTCATGACAAGGGTCTGGATGCAGGGGGTGGGTAAAGGAATGGCGCCAATCATTCAGTCTGCCCAGAGAAGAGGCTAAGTGCCTTTGGAAGCCCACCTCCTAAGTGCCTCTTTTTAGCACGCCAAGCAGATAAACATCTTATTATCAGATAAACATCGACCGCCCTCATTTTGACTACTGCGTGGTATTCCATGGACCAAATGTATTATTCTCTATTTAGTCAGTCTTGTAGATGTCATTCAGATTGTTATGAGGGTTTTTCCAATCATAAAAAAAGTTGCCATGCAACTAATGAATTGTTGAACACTACATCAAAAACTAATGATGTACTATATGTTGGCTAACTGAACATAATAATAATTTTAAAAAGACTGAAAAAAATGCTGCAATGAATACCCTCTGCCCACGTGCATGAGTGTTCTATTGGAGGTTGCTCAATGGTCTCTGTTAGCCAAACCCCTCTGCTATACAATCCCTGAACTGTAATAGTCACACGGCTGCCCAGAATAGACTACATTTCCCAGCATCCCTGCACTTAGGTATGGACATGTGACTAAGTTCCAGTCCATGGGGTATAGCAGCAGTGCTGTGTGCAACTCTGGGATTGTGGCCTTAAAGGAAAGAGATGTGCCCCCCACCCCTTTCCCAATTGGTCCTGGCTGGAATGTGGCTATGGTAGGGAGCTGTCTTCCACCATGTAGGGAAGCACCCTGGAAGAGCAAAAAAACATGGAACCTAGGTCCCTAATGCCATGGAATCATCCCCCCAACACACACACACACACACACACACACACACACACACACACACACCCCAGCCCTAGATTAACTCATCTGTGCTGTTTTATGTTCAGGAGAAATATATCTACTGTGTTTAAGCCACTGTTATTTTGGATATTACAGAAATTAATCCAATATCCTGATTAAAATTAATATATTCACAAGATAAATTCAGAGCAGTGGAATTGCTACATCAAAAATTATATGCATTAAAAAAATTACTCTTTAATGCCAAGTCACCTTTCACAGCTATTATACTAATTCATACTCCCACCAACAATATGTGAAGTGCCTGCTTTACCACACCCTTGCCAATACTGTCCATTATCAAACTTAAAATGTTTACCCATGAGCTGAAAAATATCTCATAACTTGAACATTTGCACTAATTTATAGAGATGGGAAGTCACAGTCTTGGCCTATGTTTATTATCCTTTTTATACATTCTCTTCAATCTTTACCATAATTCTATGGCATGTTATTATTGTCCCTGTTCACTTTAGCTCTAAAATGTTGAGTCACTTGTCCAGCATGCCACAGCCGGTGAGTGACGGAGCCAGCTTTGAATCCAGGTTGGACTTGCTCCAGACCAGGCACCCGAGCTCTTTTTCCGACACCACACCTTTGACCTTGCCAGGGCTTCCACCTCCCCACTGACCACCTGTATATTTACTGGACACGAGCCTGGGGCCCATGCAGGCAAACTGGCCCCCGAAGCCAGGTCCGACTGGGCCCTATGGAGAGCCCATAAACCAGTATTGTCAGCTCTGACTTCCAGTAGCTGGGACTTGTGAACTCCCGTGTAATGGAGGTAGCCGTGCAGTCTTATCCCGCCCTTCCCCACGAGCAGGAAGGTCGCCATGCCTGACCATCCCATAAGCATCTTTGAAAAGCTTCTACCTTCGGCTTTGTTTACTACAACTCATACCAGCGGAGACGGTCTTTCCAAGCAAAGGCTGAGGTGCATCGTCAATAGCTTACATTCTAGGCAAAAAGAACAGCATCCTGACCAAGGTGAGAGGTGGCCTTTGAGCTCAATTTCTTTATCTTTGTTTCAAGAATAATTATAGCTTTTTATCATTGTGTGTGTGAGAGTGAAAGACAGAGGAGAGAGAAATAATAAATGTAAAGTGCTTTGCATAGAGTAGAAACTGCAGAAACTGCACCCATATTTCACGAATGTTGAAATGGCCCTGGAGTGCTCGGGAAAGTGAAGGCTGACCCTGTGTGAGGGTGAGGGTGCAGGGGTGCGGCAGCTTTCTCACCACGCTAGGAACAGGGTGATGAACTCCCCAGTCAAGAGCACTAGAGAGAAGACTTTGGCAATGATATCTAGATTCTCTGGTTGGTGGCCCCAAAGATAGGACAGAAGGGCTGGCACCATAGCAACCAGGGAGCCAGGACACCTCATAGAAACAGGGAGGAGATCTGCCTTTCCGAAGACTTCTGACTCCCCCTTCTGAGTCAGGGGGAAGACCCCATGGGTCCATCTGACCGCAAAGGCCGTGGCAGCAACCACTGCCTGCAGCCCCTGGTGAGGGCTGGGTGGAAGAGGAGGAAGGCGAGGAAGCATGGGCTTGTAGGATGGGAGGAGAGCAGCAGCCTGCCCCATTGGCAGACTGCAAAACCCCAAAGGCGATAGGCAGCAAACTGACCCCTTAGTTATTTTCTCCAGACTCAGTTAGGCTGGCCCCATCTGCCCTGTTTGCATTTTGTGTCCTGGGAGATGTTCCCCGCAGATCATGTCCTGAGACAAGAGAAGCAGGGGGAAGAGTTCCTGGGGCCTCTGCACCCAAGCACAGGCTGCAGGGACCCAAGGCCTCATGACCACAGGTGGCCCACGCGTCTACTTGGCATGTCCAGAACATCAACCAATTCAATACAATAAAGGAAAAGTCCCAGGAATTCCAGTCTGACAATGTGTTATTAAGTTGTGAAGTTTTTGCCTGGTGTGAACCCAGGTAGATTTCCAGGTGGACCCAGGGAAGGAGTCTGGCCCAGAAGGGAGCTTATTTCTGGGACTTTGGCCTCAACCTCCAGCAAACAGCATTGGACCAGCCATGCCTTGGGGACAGGGATGCAGTAGGACTCTCTTTTGGATCCCCAGCCTTTCGCACAATACACGACGTACACTGGGTAATTAATAAGTTTTTACTGATTGAGTTAATGAATGGCTGGAGATGGATGAAGGCCAAGGATAAATCTGAACAATTCTAGTGTAAAAGGGCACTTGTGAGCAAGCCCACCCCTCCCATCAGCACGCAGGCTGCGATCTGGGCCTTATACATTCACCTTCTCCTTTCCCAAGAATCAGAAGTGCTTTAAGGAAACGTAGGCCACACTTGCTGAGATGTCCCCAGTTCTTCCCACTGAGACTTGGGAACAAGAGAATTTGCATGTGGAGGGTCTGGTCTCCCAGGCCCAGTGCTTCCTACAGGAAAGCATTAGAGCTTATTAGTTTTGGAAGGATGGTGAACAACTCTATGGCTTGCTTCCCAATCTGTAAAATGGGGCTAAAAACTACAACTATCTCCTGAATCAAATGAAATACTTC
Organism: Ailuropoda melanoleuca; assembly: GCF_002007445.2. Classification (NCBI taxonomy): domain Eukaryota; kingdom Metazoa; phylum Chordata; class Mammalia; order Carnivora; family Ursidae; genus Ailuropoda; species Ailuropoda melanoleuca. The sequence goes on along the minus strand of NC_048231.1, from coordinate 12,329,633 downwards.
TTATAAAGTGCTGAGCCTGGTTCAGAGCACCTGGTAAGACACACACACACACCACACACCATACATACAACCACACATTACACACACACCAGACACATACACCCCCCCACACACACATACCACAGACACACACACACCACACGTGATACATACAACCACACACCACACACTACACACAGACACACAATACACCCCCCCCACTTACCCTCCCCCACACACACACCTGGGCTGGGGCTCTCAGGGAGGCTCCAGTGGGGAAGATGCTCTCACTAAGCCCATGACACTCCGTAACACAGTCAACTCCAGAGTCATAGGCCTGATGTTCTTCGAGGTTGTCAGCACCATCTGTCCCCAGCATGGACCCCTTTGCAGTCCCTGCGAGCCTCACTATGTGAAATAGGAGACTTAGGGTCAAATCCTTCAGACAGATGGGAATTTAGGCCTTGACGGAACAAGAAACAGGGCAAAACCCGAGTTACTACCTTTAATGAGCTTAATTTCCACTCAGGGAGGTAAATCAAACAGGGCCCGCAGAGCACTTCGTTGCTGAACAAACCAGGCTGATCTGGTCCGAGGACGCTGAGAGGCTAAGTAGCTGTGCCCAAAGTCACAGACGGAGCTGGGAGCAGAGGCAGGACCAGACCCCAGGTCTCCTTCACGACTACACTGCACTTCTTTTTCTAGCTTTTGTCACAAAGGGACAACCACACTTTGTTTAGGCAGCCAGGAACTTTCGGCTGGTGCTACTGGCATCTAGCGACGAGAGAGCAAGGATGTTGCTCAACGCGGTCGGATGCATTAGACGCCCCCACGACAAAGACGTGTCATGCCCAAGATGTCAATTTGGTTGGCTGTCCGCGGGGGTAGGCGATAATCTAGGCTAATCACCCAAACCTCCAGGAAAAGTAGAATTGCAACAGGAGGGAAAACGTCGCAGAAACAGACTGTAATTTCATGATTCCACTATTTGGTGAGAAAACCCCATCTTTTTTTTTTTTTTAAAGACTTTATTTATTTATTCGACAGAGATAGAGACAGCCAGCGAGAGAGGGAACACAAGCAGGGGGAGTGGGAGAGGAAGAAGCAGGCTCATAGTGGAGGAGCCTGATGTGGGGCTCGATCCCATAACGTCGGCATCATGCCCCGAGCCGAAGGCAGACGCTTAACCGCTGTGCCACCCAGGTGCCCCCCTATCTTTTTTCTGACACCAAATCTGTGGAGTTTTTACCACACCAACAACCGATTCTCTGACATCAACTGGGTGTGTGACAATTCAGTTCAGTTCTGACATGACCAGGCTAGAGTTAACACAGGGCACCACAGGTTAAGGGCTCAGTCCCACAGAAAGAAATCCCTTGACAAAGGGAAGCAATGAAACTGTGACTCATTCTATGTTTTAGAAATCTGATATTCGGAAACCTGCAGACCTGAAGAGTCAGGGTCTTCTTGTGAAAACCTGATACACGAGTGCTATCCAGACAAAGAGCTGATTCATTAGGTGTGGCGGACCCGTACTTGAAGCCCCAAATCACGAATGTTTCACATCTAAATTTTTTTTTTTAAAGATTTTATTTATTTATTTGATAGAGATAGAGACAGCCAGCGAGAGAGGGAACACAAGCAGGGGGAGTGGGAGAGGAAGAAGCAGGCTCACAGCAGAGGAGCCTGATGTGGGGCTCGATCCCGTAACGCCGGGATCACGCCCTGGGCCGAAGGCAGACGCTTAACCGCTGTGCCACCCAGGCGCCCCTCACATCTAAATTTTGTAGACTTTGTTACATACATTTTTGTTAGGCACCGTGTGAAACAATGGGATTTCCGGTTTCTTTCCCCACCCCGCAGTGATCACATACGTCTGCCATGGTAGTCAGCTTGCAAGGAAGAATTTATTCATTGGTCTATTTGGGATTTTCGAAGACCTTGTAAGAATGCAGAGTAACTGTTCTTCTGGAACGGTTGGAAGTCTGTCTTTTGGAACATGGAAGTAGGTGAGCTCTAGCCCTCACCCTCAATCAGGCAACCGGGTCGGGATGCTGTGGTTACTGGTGGGCGCAGAACGGAGATGGTGGGATTTTCCTGTGGAGGACCATCCCTGAAGAAATCTCTACCTCCTCATTTGATCCAGGTTTTCCAGGGAAAAAAACAAGACTCAAGGTTTGATGGGGAAACAAAAAGTGATCATTTTCTAATTCCCAACATTTCTCCCCATCTCTACAAATTTTCAACCCCATTCAGCTCCCAGCAAAGCAGTCACGGATCCGAGTTGATCGGATGGCAAAAGAAGGGGCTATCTTTCCTGGTGCCCACCTGCCTGAATTGAGAAGGGCTCGTGGTGGCCAACAGCACAATCCCTGAAGCTGAGGGCTCAGCTGGGATTCCAGTTCTGCCACTAACTGGCTGTGGGACTCATGGCAAGTTACTTCACCCCTCATGCCCCAGTGTTTGCCTCTTTCAAAGGGGTCCTAAGAGCAGCATTACTCACAATAGTCAAAAGGTGAAAGCCACCCGGGTGCCTATCAGCGGATGCAAGGATGAACAGAATGTGGCATAGCCATACAATGGCCTATCAGCCTTCAAAAGGAAGAAATCCTGACACATGCCACCGCCTGGATGAACCCTGAAGACCTCACACTGAGTGCGAGGACAAAACTATATGATTCCCCTCACATGAAGTACCTAGATTAGTGAGAGTCACAGAGACAAAACAGAACGGTGGCTGCCAGGGGCTGGGGGAGGAGGGCATGCGGAGTTGTTCAATGGGTTCAGAGTTTCAGTTGTGCAAGATGGAAAGAGCTCTAGAGACGGACGCTGGTGATGGCCGCACAACAGTGGGAATGCATTTCATGCCACTGAACTGTACATTTAAGAACGGAGAATATGGGAAATTTTATGTTACGTGTATGTCACAAGTTTTTTAAATAAAAAAATAAAACATGGGCACCTGTGTGGCTCAGTCAGTGAAGCGTCCAACGCTTGACTTCGGCTTAGGTCATGATCTCAGGGTTGTGAAAAAGAGTTGTGTGTCGGGCTCCACGCTGGGCATGGAACCTGCTTAAGAATTTCTCCCTCCCTTTCCCCCTGCACCCCACCTCTCTAAAAAAAACAAAAACCATTCAATTAAAAAATAAAAATAAAACAATAAAATAAATAAGGAAGGGTAACAGTCTAGGGTTGTGAGGACTGAGTGAGCTACGCAGTGTAAATCTGTGGTTCTCTACGGGGGCCCCCTCGCCCCCCCAGCAGTGATTTGTCAGGCCCAGAATGTCAGCACATCCAGGAGCCCTGGTGAGAAAGCACCTGGCACAGAGTAGCTCTCCATAAACGGCGGCTGGGATTTTTATTTAGTTTTCATGAAAGGAATTTACCACGTCCCCGCTCAGAGGAGCCAGTTACTGACGCAGAAGCGCCCAGCTGGACCTCTGACAAGGGCTTGAGGGTGAGGCCTGCGTGTCCGAGGGCACCTGGCCGTTTGTGGTCGTCGGCGGAACCAGAAGGGTCTTTCTCTACAAACTCAGGTTGTTTATTTTACATTATTTTCTTTAAATCAAACTAAGTTGGATGATAAGCCCTTATCCCTCTGGGAAATTCAACCTGTCCTTATTGGTGCTCCCTCCTGCACACCCCCGAAAGATGGGCAGAGACTCTGGGGTCTCACACAGTTCCTCCGGCCTGCCAGCTGCCGGGGGCGAGCCTGGCGGCCCCCGTCCAGACCTGTGTGGTCCCTGGAAGGCTCAAGTTGCTGCTTCTGCAGCTGCACTGCCTGGGAAGCAGTGATCAGGAGTTGCAGGGTTGGGGTTCCAGCCTGCCCTCTCTTCATGAAGTCTCTCCCCTCTCTCCGAGCGTAACTCCCTCACCAGCTGGGTGGTGACTCTGCCCTTTGGCCCAGGCCCATCTTGAGACAGCTCAGGGCAGAGCTGCCTGGCCAGGGGCTCGTCTGTCCGCTCTCAGCTCCCAGACCGCCTTCCACACTGCCCCCATCACCCTCCTCCTTGTCAGCCGGCTGGACAAGAAGGGCCGAGGGAGCCTAGAAGGGAGGAGGAGGGGAAGGCACAGCTCTGACATTGCAGCTTTGCTCCACCAAAGCCCTTGCAGCCGGCCACGTCTTCAGCTGTTGCCCCCTTCCCGGCATCCGGGACATGCCCCTCAGGGGTACCCCGCGGCTGTGGGCAGGGCCCCTCCTCAGAGCTGGAGTTGCTGCTGAGCCAAGCCCTTCCTTCAACCTGCGAGGTTCTGAGAGGCTCACCTCTCCCCTCTGCTCCAGGCCCTGGGGCAGGAGCTCCTGCTCTAATCGCCTGTCCTGTTCCTTCCGGGACCCTCGCCCTTTGTTCTCCCTCACCGGCTGCCTCATCTTTAATGCCTCAGATTACAGTCTTCTTAAACTGTCCAGTGAGGTTGCTACCTGCTGTCCCCGCGTGTGTGTGGCGCAGGGCGTGCCTGCATGCTCTCCCCATCCAGCAGCTGGATTGCACCAAAATGGATTGCTCCAGGGTGTCGTCTGAGAAATGCCCAGGACCAGAATGATGGTTTTGAGCTGTTTTGACACCAGACGCTCGGCTTCCTTCACTGCAGCACGTTCAGCTCGTCACTGTCACCTGTCCTGTCTGTCAAGGGGCAAGCAGGGCAGTTTGCTGTTTATCCTCCAAAGGCTACAACTGGCTTTCTCCCGAGAGCAAAGGCTGATGGCCTGCAGACACGGGGTTCTCTTGGGTCCTGTGAGAAGCATCAGCTCTACTGCCTAGAGTGAATTGTCTTGTGAGGGGCAGGGAAACAGTAGAAGGAGAGCACTTTGCACAATCCCCGGATGTCTTAAAGGGAAGTCTTGATATTAAGGTTTCTGACAGCAGGGCCCACATTTAGCCAGAGGAAAGAAGTCAAATGGGGCCAATGTAAATAGGCACAGGAGATAAGCAACACACGTGAATCTTGGGAGAAACGGCACAAGGCCAGGGGAACTTCCAGTGTGTCAACCCCTGGAATAGGTTCCAAGAGCCTGTCATTCGGTTTTTTGTTCTTCACACCTCTTCAGGAACGTGTGTAGGTCAGGGGTACCAACTCCACCCCAACACCAGCCCCTCAACTCTCCCTATGGACCGAGCTCCTGCTGCCATCTTGTGGCAGTTTTTATGAGGGCCATCAGACAGCAGAGCCACTGCTCCCCCACCTGCTATGCTTTTATTTGTAGACTGGGACCTTTCCTGACTCTGAGCTCTCATTGCATTCATGAGCAGAAGGAAAGGCCACTCCTTGACACACATTGCCCTTGTGAGGGTCTCACCTCTGATGGAGTGCCCTGCTCCTGTCATCAACCATCCATAGGCGAGGTCTCCCCATCTCCTGTGCGGCACAATGCAGTGAGATGGGGTGCACATGTGGGTGGGATGGTGGCGTCACTGTTGACTGAGCAGGTACCAGCAGGAATGGCACTAATACTCGCTCTGTACTCCCAGGTCCCTCAGGAAGATTTCTCCTTTTGAGTCAGATTTGAGTGTCTCTCGAGGAAGGGAAAATACAAACTCCAAAGGTAAACAAAACAAAACAAAACAAAACACTCCACTGTATCAAGAATTGTCTTATGTCCCCCCTCCCCCCGGCTTCATGTTGCATACATCTTGTTGCTGACATCTTGGCTGCTGTCCTGACTTTTCTGTGGGTGCATGGTTTCCAACTGTGAGCTCCTAGAGGTCAAGGACCCTTGGTATTCATAGCCTGTATCTATCACAAAAAAGGTAGTAAATGTCCTTGAGTGAAAGAACTCTATGCTATCTGGTCAGCATATCCTGTCAATTCTTCCAGAAGCCATTCTCTTATCCTAGCCTTCCTCTTTATTCCCAGGGTCAAGACAATAGATGCTGTGTGCCACCCACATTTCCCTTCATGATGAGATGCTCCTTCCCCTTGAATGCTCAAAGCTTTGTCTCTCCCCAGGAATTACCCTCTTTCCCAAGGAAACTACTTACCCAAGGTTAAGCCTCCTCTGGGTGCACCGCACATCCAATAACTGGTGAATGCCGTCTGAGCTAGCTCCAGCCTCTGTACCCTAAGTTGAGGTAACTCGGAAGGACCATAGAAGCTCTAGGGCTTATGGTGAGATAGGCTGAGGCCTTTGTTGTGACTGCATTGCTGTTCACCTTCTCCCTCTGCCCCATTAGGCTTCCTTCCCTCCTCACGGGTTGAGGGCTGTCAATGCACTGGGGAATGACAGCAACAGGCTGAGGACAATTACTCACCTATTTAAGGCAAAGTGTCAGAGTCAGAGGGGCCTCCTTGGAGGGATATAAAGAACCTCTCATCTCCTTCAGTCAGAGGACAGAAGCAGCAGAGGCTTAGGCCAGGGCATAATGCTAAGGGAGCCGAGCTCCAGAGCAGACTAAATTCTCAACTTAGGTAAGTCTGCTGTGTCCAGGGCAGGGCCCCAGTAGAGAAGGAACTGAGACTTGAAATGGGGATCATGGCAGCTCTACAGCTCCCTGTAGAACTGGCCGATGTTTCTGTTGTAACTGCACTGCAGTTCAACTCGATGTTCTCGAGAACCTTGGAATCCACATACCGGCCTCAGGTCAGAGGTAACCTACTCCCTGGTGCCTGGAGACCACTCAAAGTCTGCTTATCCCCTTCAGTCGGCTCCCACCTCCTCTCCTGGCTGCCTGGACAGTAACAGGTCAAGCCACACCACCACCTGGCCAGGAAGTGCTGGGTCTGCTGGGAGGAAAGAGGCTTTGTGTCAAAGGAGCTGTAAGATCCCATCAGTGCATACTGGCAGAAGCATGGAGAATAGATATGGGACTGAATCTGGAGGATGCTGAATTGAGAGAAACAGAATATAAAGTTGGATAAGAGTTTATCAACAGGAGGACACTCTCCTATGAAAGAAGATTGATACCCTGGCAAAGCCCCTAAAAATAATGCAAATATGCTGCTAGGTTGTTTCCTAAGAGCTTAGAAGAAGCAACAGTCCACACTAAGTACAACAGAAATGCCAAAATTGCCATGGTAGTGGTGAAGAAAGGGGTCCAAGGTCCAGAGAAGTAGGTGTGTTAAAATGGGCATATTACCTAAGATCAGAAAACCCACCAACTATGTTCCATGGGAGGGAGGGCCACGAGGACACTTTGTTTAGCAGAATGATAAGAAATGCGTTGGTGAGAGGGGCACAAATACTACTACTGAAGAAGCTCAGTGGTAGCTGTCCTCTGTGGGCCAGGGCTGGGACTAGGAGATACTGCGATAGGACTAGCTCCCCTGATAACAATGGGATGATAGAGACTCACATTAATAGAGGCTGAGAAGTAAACGGCATCAGAAGCAAGGTGGATGTAATTATTGTAATAAGGAGCAAAATCAGCATGGTAGCTAAGATAGCCTAACCCAGAGAGAACATAGAAATGGTTAATAGAACATGGCATTCGGAAAGGCAAGTTAGACAGATGGGCAGCCAACAAGGGTATCATGCAATCTATGCACAATCAAAAAACATCAAGGAGGCTGAGGGGAAGTACCTTAATAAAAAAAAAAATCATAATCCATTGCCCAGGTTCTGGACCTGGAACTCAGTGACTTGAAGGGAAAGCTGGGCCCTCAAAAAGAAGTATTCTGCAATATCACACAACATATATGGGATGGTTACCTTCTCTGTCCTTTCCCAAGAGATGTATGGGCCAAGGGGAAGATCCAGAGATTCCAAGGAGTGGCTGGACATAGAAACAGGACCGGAGTTGACATTGCTTTTCGGCACCCAAATCGTCATCATGACCCATGTTAGAATGCTGGTAGAGATATATGGAGATTTATGCAGGTCTGACTCAAAGTGGTCCCACTGGGTCCAAAGACCTACCCAGTGGTTATTTGCTAGTCCCAGCATATATAATCAGAATGCACATACTTGGTAGTTAGGCAGACCATCTAGTTAACCACACTGGGGAAGGCCAAGGGGAAGCCTATGAAACCACCCTCCTGCCCCAGCAGCCAAGATAGTAACTCATAAATAATGCCATATCCCGTGGGTCTGAGAGGAGCTATCAAGGAGATTAAAAGAGATCTAGTTGTTTTTTGTTTTAAATAAAAGAGATATAAAGGAAAAGACATAAAATGATAGCCTGCTTATTCCCACTGATTCACCAGTCAGGTCACCAAAAAGCCAGACAGGTGCGGTATCTTTGTCAGAAAAAATTAGCCCTGCTTCAGTCACATGGCGGTACCTGGTATATGGCCACCTTGGCAAATGTATCCTTATCCATCTCCACTGAGAGAAAGGGCCAGAAGCAGTCTGCATTCACAGAAGATTGATACCACTATATTTTCATGATCTTGCCCCAGGGCTATGTTAATTCTTCTGCTGTCAAAATATAGTCTGTAGGAAGCCTGACCTTGTAGACATGCTGCAGGACATTACATTAGCCCAATACATTGATGGCCTCATGTCAATCAAACGGGATGAGCAAAAAAGTGCAAGTATGATAGGAAATAAAAGCCTATAAAGATTCAGGTGACTCCTGGGACATCTTCAAAATAAAGGACTAATTTCTCCCATCATTAAAAAGGAATCATATGCTCCATAGGTCAGTATGGATTCCAAGGTCAGCAAAGTCCAGCCATGGGAATTCTGCTCTAACCCATTTGCCAAGTCACATGGAAAGCTTTAAGTAGGGCCCAAGGCAAGCAATGTCTGTAGCTGGTCCCGCATGTGGCATAAGCAGCCTTGCTCCTTGGTCCATAAAACCTGGTAGATCTTATGATATTTAAAGCATCTATGGTGGGCAAAGATGCTGTATAGAGTTTATGGTAAGCCTAGCTGGAGAATTACAATGTAGACCCACAGGGTTCTGGAGTAAGGCTATGGCATTTACCACAAAGAACTAGAGGTCATCTGAAAATAGCTCCTGGTTTGCTGCTGCACCTTGAAGCTGCTGCAAGATAGCCCCACTCAGGTGGCCCTTTAAGAGAGTGGCGAAGGGAAATCCTTGCAAGGCAAAATCAGGCTATCCAGCCACCCACCTTCTGTAGAAATAGAACAGGCCCGAGGACAGAAAAAAACAAACTCATAGAAGTAGCACATGGCTTGGCTGGTTGGCCAGGAGCCTAAAAGGAGAAAGGTCAGGGACAAGGGCAGAGGCACATGGATGGATGAATGGATAGGAGTGGGCATGGATTATAAAGATCTTTGAATGCATGTTAATGGCCACCAGAGGCCTCCACTACGGAAGAAGTACTACAACCAAACAGTCCAAATGATTTGGCCAGTTGATATCAGTCATCTTTTTTTTTTCTTTTTAAAGATTTTATTTATTTATTTATTTATTTATTTATTTATTTATTTATTTATGGGAGGGAGGGAGGGAGGGAGGGAGAGAGAGCGCATGCCCACAAGCAGGGGGAGAGGCAGGCTGAGGGAGAAGCAGGCTCCCCGCTGAGCAGGGAGCCTGATGCGGGACTCAATCCCTGGACCCTGGGATCATGACCTGAGCCGAAGGCAGACGCTTAATCGACTGCACCACCCAGATGTCCCCAGCCATCTTCTTCATTAGCCACTCCTGTGCTGTCAAAATGGGCGTGTGAGAGGAATGGCCATCTCGGCAGCAATGGAAGATATACAATGGGATTCCTTTTACCAAGGTGATGTAGCTACTGATGCTGTCTAACCTTTAACCTGAGTGTTACAAAGATCACTGCTGAGCCCTTCATACAATACCCATCCCTCAAGGAGAACCGCCACCCACTTGATGGCAAGTTGTCTACACTGGACCCCTTCCACTCTAGATAGGGCATTTACCTTGACTAGAATTGACACATGTTCTAAGTATGGGTCTTGCCTTTCCTGTTTGCAGGACTCCAGCACTAGGATCATATGAGGGTTTACAGACACAGGATCCCATCTAGCATTGAATCGGATCAAGGGACTTCATAGTTGAGGGTAGAAAGGTGGGCTTGTGGCCAAGGGATCCACTGGTCATATCATGTACTGTAGAAGCTGCTGGCCTGATCAAACAATCGAATGGGCTTTTGAAGGTGCAGCTGAGGTACCAACTTGAAAATGATTTCCTGAGAGGGTGGGGCAGCATCCTTTAGGATGCAGGATATATCCTCAACCAATGGCCATTCTAGTGGCCATGAGACCCCAGTAAGTGGCATACACAAGACTGGGAAAACAGGTAGAAATGGGAATGGCCCCACTTACCATCTTTATCAATGACCCATGTGGGGAATTTGTGCTTCTCATTCCTACAACTTTAGGCTCTGTGTGTCTAAAGAACCTGGTGTCCAAAGTGGGGGAAACTTTTACGAGGGGATACAGCAAGAATCCCATTCAACTTGAGGCTTTGTGTGTGACATCATCACTTTGGGTTCTTTGCGCTAATAGACCAGTGGGAAAGGAAATAAGTCACCTCCATCCTGGAGATAATTGACCCAGATGATGAGGAGGCAGGGCTGCTGTCACACAATGGGGGCAGGAGAGAACATACCTGCCATCCAGGTGATACACTGGGGTGGCTCCTGGTAATCCGTCGCCCAGTTCAAGTGGAAAATAGCAAAGTACAGCAGTACTTCAGTACTGCTTCAGAAGAGCATGGTAACCAGGGGCTTAGAGTTCTCGAAGATGAGGGAATCTGGGTCACCCCAACAGGTAAAGCTAGGGGTAAGAGCAGGTAAACACCTAGACTAGGAGAGGTGCTAGTCAAGAGGAAATCTCAAAAGGGCAAAAGAGGCAGACCTGCGGAAATGAGCAGTCCAAGAACCGTAGTGGCTGTTTGGGTGCTCTGGCCTGACTCCACTTCAGAATAGGGGCCACCATGCCTCCAAGCTGCCAGGAGCCTTGTCCTCCCCAGAAAGGGCCCTCAGCATCTTGTTTTGATTCAGGACATCTCAGAAGAGCCACCCAGCTCCAGATCTCCCCAGGGATTTCGACTAAAGCCGTTGCTCTAACTGCATCACAGTTCAATGTCTTCCTCTGTTCAATCCAGCTTCTTGTGCTCCCTCATGTGTATTGTTCCTAAGAGCACTCACCAGTCAACTTCCTGTGCAAAAATTTCAGGCTCAGAGTCTGCTTCCGCAGAAGTGAACCCACTATAGTCAACAACTTGGTTTAGGCCAACTGCCTCAAGGCTGAATTACACAATAGCTTCCAACCACCTCCTCCAGGCTTCCGCTGCAATTGGAATGCCCTGTACACTGACGAGAGGAATTTGCCTCCATCTTGCCTCATCCCGTGTATTATCTCAGGCGAATTACTGAACATCAGGCAGAAAAAACTTGTATGTCAATGGTAGACCATGCATGGGCTATAGCATACCCTTTTGTCTTAGATTCTGATTCGGTGGGAGCTGTTTTATGACTTTGTAAGTTGTAGGTAACTGATAAGACATATAAACTCTGTCCCCTCTGATAGAGGTTCAAATGACACCCTCCCTAAAACAAGAAAACATTTATCTCCAATTTACAATTCATTTCAATATTCCTTTACTCCATGTAACTGTGCTTTTTTAGAAAACTTAAATTTGAACTCATTGCAACATGTGGTTAGTTCTCTAGATTAAGGCATCAAATAAATTCTTGAACATGTTTATATTCTTATATCTGAGCGTCAGGATTTTACCTTTTCCTTTTGACCCTTAAATTCCACATATGTAAGATAACAGTAAAAACATATGGCAGGTTTGTGAATTTGTCTGGCACACAGTAGGGACTCACATTTTACTGCAATCAACCCTTTTCAAAGAAAATCATTACAGCATTCTAGAGAGTCCTTTTGCCAGAACTTGCAATAGAAATAGAATCTATTTTCCAGAATTTTTCATCTGGCAAGAGTTTTTTTTTTTTTTTTAAAGATTTTATTTATTTATTTGACAGAGAGAGACAGCCAGCAAGAGAGAGAACACAAGCAGGGGGAGTGGGAGAGGAAGAAGCAGGCTCCCAGCAGAGCAGGGAGCCGATGCAGGGCTTGATCCCAGGACCCTGGAATCACGCCCTGAGCCAAAGGCAGATGCTTAATGACTGAGCCACCCAGGCATCCCATCAGCTGGCAAGAGTTAATACCAGACCTTTGCCACAGACATGGCAGACTTTTATTTTCTTTTTGCTAAGATATCATTGTCAAATCAGCCTGCATTGTAATTTGTTATCATCTGTCCTCGAATATGGAATATTTCCAAGATCAATTTACTTCATGACAATCCTTTTCAGGCTAGCAGACACCCCAGATTTTAAATGTTCTTTCTAAAAACAGACTTTACTTTTAATCTCTTAAAACATTTGCTCTTAATGAAATTCTTTGAAAAAGTACCCCTTCCCCAAATCGGTGTATTTAGAGAAACTAATTTAAATTCCTCTTAGTTGGGGGGGCACCTGGGTGGCTCAGTTGTTAAGTGTCTGCCGTTGGCTCAGGTCATGATCCCAGTGTTCTGGGATCGAGCCCCACATTGGGCTCCCTGCTCAACGGGAAGCCTGCTTCTCCCTGTCCCACTCCCCCTGCTTGTGTTCCCTCTCTCACTGCCTTTCTGTCAAATAAATAAATAAAATCTTAAAAAACAAATAAATTCTTCTTAGTTGGAAATGTAATAAAGTAGGAGGTCCAGTAAATTTATGACCTCTGAATTACAAAATAGAGACTTTTCCAAACTTAAAATAGTAAAACTCTTGCCTATAGTAAAGACCAATCCTCCCTAGTCAAAACAGGAAGGGCAAGGTGTTGGAGCGATCCAATTAAAGTGTCAGGCTGAAGTAGAAACTGAATGTGCAAGGAAGCTCAAGCCCAACCTAGTTGTATTCACATATCTGAAGAATACGAGAAATGTGGTGTGCTTCTGTGTCTGGAAAAAGAAAGTCAAAACCCGAAGTTTGATAGCGGTTTACCACCACAGAATAAAAAAACTAAAACTGACAGACATAAATATTCTATCACCAGAAATGCAGAAAAATTATAAAGCATGTTTTCCAAGCCAGGAAGAAAAAAAAATCATGTTCACCTTCCTTGTGCTCCAAACCTATGTCCATAAATTAACTTCTGATGGTCCACGTGGCCTATCAGTTATCTTCTGATGAAGCTGGGAGTGCCCTAATCTTTAGAACTGTTAAATTAATACACTGGCATTTTGATCAACATATTTATCTCCTACTTTCATTATCACCAGTTAGTTCTAAAGTTAAATCAGGTTCTGAAAAAACCCAAGTTTCTACAAAACTTAGGTGTTGACAAAACCAAGTTTCTGTACTAACTCCTAGTGAGTTATAAAGCCAGCCATATTTGGGCAGTCAGTCGACCCCTCTCTAGAATCTCTCTCTCCACATTAATTCTAGCTCTTCTGCCATCTTACTCCTTTAAACTAAAACATATTTGTGTAATTTTAGCTACAAAGTGATGCTAATGAAAATTTCATTATGGAACCAAATGCATCCTAAATTTGACTTCATTCTCCATGTTATCCAGAGAGTGAGGCCTGAGGATCTCGCATTTTTTTTAGGACCAATGCCCAATTTCCATGAGGCCATGGGCAGGTGAGCGAGTGCGTGGCTCGGCGGCTATGCCATACCATCTAATTACTGGAGACACAGAAGCTCTCCCAGTTTCGGCACTTGTTATTTCTTTGTCCCTCTCACCCATGGCCCAGATCACCTCTGTGTTTTCTTTCTGACCTGCATTTCCAGAGGGTGACCTAATATACACTGAGAAACAGAGATGTTAACTAGGGACATGTCGGAACTTGTGGAAGTGGATAGTTTTCTGGTTTCCAGAAACGAAAAGTTATTATTCAAGGGAAGCTATTTTTTGCCTCCTGTCTTCTGGCCCCATATGTCCAAAGAAAAAGTAAATCTAAGGTCACACAACATGAGTCATAAGCCTCTAGATGGAGTAGTTTTCAGTAATTAAACCATTTTATTCTCCAAACACTCATCCTACCCAGCTCAGAAAAAAAGACAGATAAAGTTCCCTTCATTTTTGCCTGAAGCACATTTTAGTGCTTAGGCTATCAATGGAAATTTTGTTCTATTGAAAATGAATTAAAAAGTTAAACTCAGGGCCGGAAAAGAACTTTGGCTATCTTGTCTCTGCTGTTACTGCTGCTGTATCACCCTGCTGTGTTCTGATACAGGAGGGTAATAAGGACCTCGGGCCAAGAAATAATTGCCTAGAAAAGAGAACATGGAAAAACCCACTGTGTTGTGACTGAAAACACTGATTTCTAAATAAAAAATAATATGACCTATAATTTAATCAGTGCCTACAGGTATGCAAGATGTTAATGAAACCCCGTGTATCTTTCATTGGTTTGCCTATTTTATCAGAGGTGTCTGGCCTACCTCCAGGATACACTTTGTACTGGATGGGACACAAACTTCAGAATAGCTGCCATGCCCACACTCAGCTCCTTCAATCTCAGTGGACTTAGTTTATACTATGAGACCCTTGCACTCCACTCAACACCTCCAACACTCTCTATCATAGGTGAATACCTGCAGGTTAGCTAGCAACTTTAGACATGGCTGAACTTGAAAGAATACCATACGTAAAGTCAAGGAGAAGGCTAGCCAAAGCTTAAGTAACATAATGTTATGATGCAGAGAGGTGAGTGTGCCAGTTCATCACAGTAAGGATTGATGCTTGACAGAGGTGATCCCCCCGCCCCGGCCAATAACAGCAAATAAGCATGTTGCAACCAAGCCTTCCACAAAAAAGCAATGAAAAAAAAAACTATACAAAATATAAAAATATATTTGGAGGCACTGGGGAGCTACTACCATAACTACAATTTTAGAGGCTAAGACCCCCGAGAGAAGGAAAGCCCAAAGAACTATGACAGCCACATCTGCCAATTTGAAAGCAATGGTTGAGAGGCTGAGAAGCTGAACAGAGCTTCTGGACTCTCCCAAGGCTGTGACGTCAATAATTATAACTCAGGGAATACTACGGATGAAACCCCAGACTTTTAAGTTTGGATATCAGAAGAGCTATGGCATAGGAGTAAAGGTGAACTAGAAATAACAGACTCAGGAGACTGAAGTCCACCTTCCAAAGCTCACTCTCTAATTTCCTACAATGTCTGCCAAAAGTAAAAGTAAATCTTCTTGAGGAAGTTAACATACAGAGCCTCAATTATCTATACATTCTCACATACAAGTTCACATCAGAAATATGTAAGAACAAAAAAAACCCCAAAAAACAAAAACAAAAAAACCAAACCATAAAGACTGATGAGTAGAGAAGGAAACATGTTCAAGAGATCCAGATATTAAAATTATTAGACATGAACTTTAAAATAATGGTAGTTAACATGTTTAATAAATTAAACAAGAGAGAATATCAAGAGTTAAATGAAAACTATATTTAAAAAAGGGAATTCTGGAACTGAAAAGTAAGATTACTAAAACTGAGAACTCAATAGATCAATTTAACAGAAGACTAGATATAGCTGAAGGAAGAAATAAGTAAATGAGGATATGTAGGAGAAAATAGTCAGTTTGAAACATGGAGAGACTTAAGATAGGAAATTCAAAAAAAAGTGTAAGAGATAAAAATACAGTAAAAAGGTTTAATATGTTTTGTAATTGCAGTGTGAGGAGAGAAAGGCAATATGCCAAAAGGAATGCTTGAAGACATAATGGCCAAGATTCATGGGACAATAACAAAGCTTTGGCAAGATAAATACAAAGAAAACTATACAGAAGCTAAATATGGAAAACTATTAAAAATCACAAAGAAAAATGAAATCTTAAAAATAACCAAAGAAATAAAAGGTACTGCCTCCTAAAAGAGCAGTTAAGACTAAAAGAAACCAAGGAAGTCAGAAAACAGTGGGATAAAATACTCTTGAAGTACAGAAAGAAAATAACTGCCAATTCAGTACCCTGTATCTCCCCATCCCAGAAACTTAAAAACATTTTCACACAAGAAAAATAAAAATTCAAGGAATTTGTTACTAGCAGACCAAAAAACTGTAAAGGAAGTTCTTCAGGCAGGAGGAATATTATCCCAAAAGAAATCACAAAAATACAGGAAGCAATAAAGAACAATGGAAAAAGTGGATAAACCTAAATTAATATAAGTTATACCAATTAATATAAGTTATACCAAATAATAATGCCCTTGAAGTTTAAAATATAAACATAATTAAAAATGCATGACAAAACAGTACAAAAAATGCGAAGGTAGAAACAGTATGAGAGATGGTAAGGTACTAAGTAGATAAATTTTAATTTCAATAAACCACTAAAAGAATAATTAAAAAGATATATAGGTAATAAGCAAAAGGAGGGGTATAATAATGCAAATGACTTATTCCAGAATGTGGCAAGAAAGGAGAAAAGATATACAGAAAACAGGAGTTAAAAAGGAAACAAATAGTGAGATGGTAAATTTAAGCCCAAAAATCAGCAATTCAATGTAAATGGACTAAATACTCCATTTGAAAGACAAGGATTGTTGGGGTGCCTGGCTGGCTCAGTCAGAGTGTGCAACTCTTGATCTCAGGGTTGTGAGTCTGAGCCCCATACTGGGTGTAGAGATCGCTTAAAAATAAAATCCTTAAAAAAAAAAAAAAAGACTATTAAATTGAATAAACAATCCCAAGTATATGGTGGCTTTTAAGAGTATACTCTAAAAATAAGAACCAGAAAGGTTGAAAGTGAAAGGATGAATACAGTTATAACATATAAACATTAGGTATACTAACAACAGATAGAGTAAATTTTAGGGCAACAGGTATTAATAGACATGAAAAGGGCATTTTATAATGATTAAAGGCATCAATTGGTCAAAGCAAATCTTCCAAATTTATATGTACCTAATAATGTAGCCTCAACATACATAAACCAAAACTTGAAAGAACAGCAAAAATAAATCTACAGACACTCCCCCACCCCGCCAAAAAATCAGTTAAGAATATACAGGATCTCAATAACATAACAAAATTGTCTTGATATATTTAGTATAGAAGGCTGCCATAACTGCAGAATACATGTTTCTCCACCCAATGCCCAGTGGAACATTTACTAAAATTGACAATATACAGAGCCACAAGCAAGGCTAAACAAATTTCAAAGGATCATTAGGAGTGTTTCTTTGATCATGGTTATTAAGCAATAACCAGAAAACAACGAGAAAATCTGAAATATCTGAAAATTAACCAACATGAATCTAATTAACCCATGGGTAAAAGAAGAAATCATAATGGAAATTAGAAATTATAATGGAAATTAATAATAATGATTGGTAATGGAAATATGACATGCCAAATTTTGTTTGATGAAGCTAAAGCCAATGGTTAAAGAGAAATGTACAGCCTTGGGGTGCCTGAGTGTCTCAGTCATGATGTCAGGTCATGATGTCAGGGTTGTGAGATCAAGTCCTGTGTCAGGCTTCATGCTAGGTGTGGAACCTGCTTAAGATTCTCTCTCTCCCTCTCCCTTTGCCCCTCCCTCCCCTCTTGCATGTGTGAGCTCTGTCTCTTAAAAAAAAAAAAAAAAGTACAGCCTTAAAATACATATAGTAAGAGCAAAGGTTGAAAACCAAAAAGCTGAGTGTCCATCTCAACAAGTTAGAAAAAAAAAAAAACCCCAGCAAACTAAACCAAAAGGAAATAGAAGAATATAAATGTGGAAATGAAGTTAAAGCAAAAAAATACAAAGGATGAGCAAAGCCAAAAGTTGGTTCTTTGAAAAGACAATCTCTTCTTGAGCCTAATCAAGAAAGGCAAAAATAATTAAATATTAGAATGGGAAGGGGGCAAACCTACAGATGTTACAGACACTACAAAAGTGAAAGAATATTATGAAATACTTTATGCCAATAAATTTGAAAATGAAAATGGGATAGACATATTCCTTAACGGTGAGTCTCACCACTACAAGTGCCCAAGACTCCCTCCATCAGGGAATCCATGAGATCAAAATTATTTTCATAATGATACCGTCTTAAGATATCATCTATCTTTTTCACTGTACTGACATTTACAGTAATTGTGCAGAAGACGTGGTGAGTCAAACTATAGGCACCTTAGCAGGATTCAAGGCAACGGCACCAAACTGTACTACTAGCCATTGTATTCTTTACCAGCATGCACTCACAGGGGAAAATCAATTTCATCTGAGAGTGTCCTTGATGAAGCAACAAAAATTGTTAAATTTATGACATCTCGTTCCTTCAAAATGCATCTTTTTGGGATGCCTGGGTGGCTCAGTCGGTTATAGCGTTTGCCTTCGGCTCAGGTCATGATCCCAAGGTCTTGGGATCCAGCCCCACATCAGGCTCCTTGCTCAGCAGGGAACCGCCTTCTCCCTCCGCCTGCAGCTCCCCCTGCTTGTGTTTTCTCTGACAAATAAATAAAATAAAATCTTTTAAAAAAAAGACACAAAAACCCACATCTTTTAAAGATTCTATGTGGCAAAATGGAAAGTATGTACAAAACATTCCTTCAGCATACCAAAACACAGTTTTCTCAAAGGACAGTCCTTTTGTGATTGAGTTATGAGCTAAGCTAGTCACTTTTTTTTCATGGAATGCTATTTTTAGTCTAAAGAAAGACTAAAAGACAAATTACTATTTTTCAGACTTCAGTATTTGACAGATTTTTCTCAAAAATGAAACGAGTCTGTGGCTTTAAAGACAGCAACTGAAAATATTTGTTACCAATGATAAAATTTGAGCTCTCGATAAAAGAAATTTAGAATGCTTGTATCTGCCACTATGAGCTTTCTAGCTCCCCAATAAAGGTGTATCTGACTAGATTGATGTTGATATGAAAAAAAGTGGTTTTTTTTTTATAATGCATAATGAAATGTGTCAACATTTGGAAGATCTGCATAACTCAGGGAACCATTACTTTCTAAATAAACGATGTTACAAAAATCACACCCAGGTAAAAGATCCATTCCAAGTGAGGTAAGGCAACGGATTTTAAAATAATCCAGTACAAAGGGGATTCCACATTGCAACTAACCTTTAAGAAAGTGACACTTGTCTAATTTTTCTGAAGTATCAAAACAAGAATATCAACAATTTTCTGAAAAGGCTATTAAAATAACTCCTCTCTTTTCCAAATATATATATATGGCCAGGTCTTCCTCAAACGCTTCAACCAAAATAATACAACGCAAAGCACTGTATGTAGAAGCAGATAGTTCAGACGTCTCATACATTTTTTAAGTTGGAAGCATAATTTTAAAGAAAATGTCAACATGTAATGAGTTTATTAATTCATTTAGAAATGATATCTTTAAAATGGGTTTAATTTCTAACATAATAAATAGTCATATAAACCACATAAACCAAAACTCTTTGGGATGTGGGAGTCCTCAGTAATTTTCTTCTGAGTATTCAGAGACCCAAAAGTTTGAGAACCTCAGTCCTAGAAAAACCCAACTTGCCAAAACTAACAATAAACAGAAAATCTGAATCCATAATTAGAAGCCTTTGCCTAAAGATCATTTCCAGGTCCAGTTGGTTTCACAGGTAAATCCCCCTGCCCAATAATCTAAGGAAGGAAATAATTTACCCAGAGAAAAGCAGAAATGTCATGAGATGTAAGGTAGCCCCTGAGAAAAGGAGAGCAAACCCCGTGTCTGCCTAAGTTTCTGCTGGTTTTCTGCTCTACAAATGTTACCGATGCATCCTAGAAGAAACACCTTAATTCTCAGGTGGTCTGAGTCTGTTACTTGGAAACAATACTCAAATTCTGGAGAGTATATACAAATCTATTGTGGACATTTTAGTGATCACTTCTGTATGTGCTGTGTAGCAACCATACAGTTTGGGGAATGGACTCCAGCTTCAAGGCTAGCTCTGATTTGTCTGAGCCAATCACGGTAATTGTTTCTCTTGTCCATGACAGGTTTAGAATATCAGGATGCCGGGACACGTTAAGGATCTTGCTTATGTCAAATCTTGTATTAAAAAGATGCATAGGCTTCTGGGAAATTTTCCCATGTAAGAGAGATAATTTTTTTCTTTCTGGATGATGATGTGTATAAAATGGGGTCTAGAACTACAGACAGCTCAAGCCTCAAAGGAAGCCAGCATACACAAGGGGTAGAGTTGAGAAAATCACAGATATACAGAGCTGGAGTAACATGAACAAACCAATCCTAAAAGCCCAGTCTACCCTTAATTTTGTAGTGAGCCAATTTCCTATATTCAGCAACTTTGAAATGGGTTTTCTCTTTCTTGCAACTGTAAGCATCCCAAGTAAATTAGTATTTTGAAGCTATTTAAATGAATACTGTTTCATGTCGCAATTGTACAAAAGGAGTCACTCCCAAATTAGTAAGCTCGACAAATCTGCATTCTGTCTGAAGAAAGGTGAACCTTCCATTCGTGCTATACTGTATCGGTAGAAAATCAAGAAGTTGTGGGTGGTGTGTGAGAGCAAACCCATTAACCATTCAGAGTATTATGAATAGAGAGGCACTACTTGCTTGGTATCTGCTTAAATTCAACACTGTCCTGGGATGTTGATTTTATCTGATAAAGACAGGTCAAGAGTATGTGCTTTAGAATCGGACTGGAGACCCAGGGTATTCTTATAAGGGTCAATTATTATGTATTCTCACAAAGTTCTGGGGAGTGAAAGGGAGCCCTGGACGAAAGGATGACTTTTCCCTTAGATACAGTTTACTGCCCATTGAAATTGAATGGTTTCTGAAAAGGCTACCAGACAAGACGGATTCATCTCTAGCCACTTGCTGTTATTGTGTATCCTAAGAAGTTACAAAGCAATCTTTGTAAGGGAACCTCTTATACCAAATTACATTTTCCCAAGTGTGAAGTTTAATTACACTTAATTTCCTTTAATAAGCACATATGAAGGGGGGGGAATAAAACAAGCATTTTGCATAATAAGTGTGGACTGCAAACCCAAGAAACCACCATTTGGTAATGGCCCTACTTCATAGGGTCCTTTTCACCTTCCCTGCAGGAAAACACACCTAACCTGGTGAGATCCAGTGGCTACCGATCAGCAGGAATTCTGGACCCTTTAGGTGGAAAAATCCTAAGCAAGCTGCACTTTAAGAAGAATGGAGAGGTTTTATGGGACTCAAATTTCATGTCAAGCCCCCTTTGAAACTCTGGCTCTAAGACTGATGCTGCTCACGTACAGAGAGAATTTCTTTCTTTGAAGATGTGTTTCCTCTAACCAGCAGGTTTCCTGTCACTAGAAAAAAATAAGACTAAATACCACTACATTTCCAATTGTGCCACTGTGATCCTGGGTGGGAAGACAGCGAACTGTCTGGGACTCTGATACAGATGGAGTATAATATGCAGTGTGGCAGTTCTGGTTGTTACTAATAGCTAAAATGACTCACTAAAGGCTTAATACGTGATATGATCACGAGTATATCTATTCTTATTAAGTCAGTTTGCACTTTCTTTAAGTATTATACATGTCAACAGTGGGTTAGTACACGCCTCAGGTTAGTGTTTGCCTGACTATAATCCAAACGTTCACCACTTTTTCTATATTGTAACTTAGTGTACTATAGTGAATACATGTACACTTTTATTATCATATACGTTCCATCTACTATTATATCAATATGACATATTCAGATAAATTCAAGACATAAACTACAACCTTTCTACCAAGTATGAAAAGATATCCTTTTAATATGAAATATGTACATTTCTAAGCTGAATCACATGTTTATAGGCCAAAGCTTCTGATTAAAATGATTATTCAGAACCAAGTACATGTTTTAAAATATGCTATGCAGCGCTTAACATGGTACACCTGAATTCTTCTTAATTTGACAAAAATGGACAGAAGGCAAAATGAAAAAAAAATTTATTTCCTCAGTGTTTTATCCACTGTCAATACTGTATTTTTGATGCAATATATTTGCAAAGAAAAAAACAATCTCAGCTTTTATTTTCCATTTTAAACAACTACAATATTTACAAGCTATTTAGGATAACAAACACTCAGACGCACACACACTCACGGACCCACGCAAGTACATATATTCTTATCTCTGGTTTATACTGAATGCTGGTAAAGGCAATGAACGCTTTCAGAGCCCATGATCAGAAAAGGGAAACCCATTTTCCTTCCTCACATAGATCTTCCTGAACCACTTTTAGTATTCTTCCTTCCATTTCCTCATGCAGAGCTCACTATATAGGGTTAACCAGTTTTTACAATTTATTTTTACTTAAACTATAAGCTTTAAAAAGCATAAGCAGACAAGATTTCCCTCCACATTTCTGTTAATTTGGTTGCAGAATCAAGCTTCACATATAAAAAGTCTTGTTTAACCGCAGTCACACTAAACCCAAGAGCCATCTGGAGCAGCCATCTCATTTTAACCCGCTACTGTGTTTTGAATCCCAGGGCATCACGTCATCTGTGCAAGTAACACCCAGGCATCCACCCTTCCCACCATCTTACATGACCTGTTCCTTCTAGCGTGGCTCCACTGAATCATAAATTGTCAGGTGCAGAGCTGAGGCATGAGAAAAAAAGGTCTGATCCTATATAATAGGTATGTCTTACGGCAGAGTTGTCATGTAACCTTGCGATGACAATCGGCTCTGGTTCCCCCAAAGAATGTGGTGTTGCTTCCATTAAATGGCAGATACAGAAGTTTAGCTTACAAATAGAACTTATCTACTCTACTTCAGAAATAATATGTGGCTGATAGGCAATAAAGAGAAATTCTTCTCATACGTAATTCTTGACAGGTGACCCTGCTGAGGTGATTCAAAGCAGAAAATATACTTGTTTCAAGCAAAATTAATGCTCTGCTCACATACCTACCAGATCTATCTGTATAATAGTAAATTCCTTTCCAAACACAATTCTTACCTAAACACTTCACAAGTTAAAAATGAGAAGGCCTAGGTGTATACCAACCAGATATTTTCAACAGAGAAATGGAGAGAGACTGGTTTTTAAACACTTAATTAAAAAGCCTTACAGATACCCAATGTAATATTAAAACTTATGCTGCACAAATACATGGTCCTATCTGACTTTCCTCTTTCTCTAGATCAATAAAACTCAATTTCCACAGAAGACTGAAACCAAAAGTACATGGGCCATTAACAGGATCCAAATATCATTTTAGCCTTGATTCTCATTATTTTTCTACTCATTTTAGAATTAAAGGAAAGCCTCAGAATAAAAATTGATGTTGTATACCTTATCTGAACAATTTATCACATCAAAAGAAAATGGACCAGCTGCATCTGTGTCCAAGCAAAGTAATTTTGCATGATTATATCACACTACAGAGAAGAAGAATGAATCCTGAGGGTTTAAACAAGGGGGTGGGGGGATTGTCTATATTAATGAAAGAATAAGGAAGATAAACAAAAAAGTAATTACTCTGGGCAGCAGTTTATAGCTTAATAGCTAGTAAACAAATTCAAAGACTTCTTGAGCAAAATTACTAAGATATCATTTCTCAAGTCATATATTTAGGAGGAAAGATTTTTTAAAGTTAACTAAAAGAAGAAGACAATTTTAGACTCCGGGCAAATCATAAGTTTAAAAGACCTCATTCTGGATGAATGACTCAATGCAGCAATCCATCAAGTGAAAATTTCTAAGCAGAGGCAGAAGGATGCTGCTCAGAAGCAAAGTGGAATTTATTAAGGCTAAACTACCCTTGCTTAAATTTGAGGCTGTTTTTTTATATTTTGATAGAAGATAGAAAAATGAAGCAACCCAAGGAGAAAAACATATCTTCCTAATGAGCTCAGTCTCTCCATAAAAACTTAAGTTTTCATTGCCTGACATTTGGTACACAAGAGTAATTTCCCACACCTCACTCAGGATAGAAACACTGACTGCTTCTGTTTCAAAGATTAGTAGAAGTATCTCAGATATACTTGAAATATTTTTAAAACTACTTCAAATCTAATGGAAGCTCATCTTCCAATAAAAGAAACTCAAAGAAGGCAGAACACTGATGAAGTTTGTTCATTAATTTCCTGAAAGGTAATTCATCTCCTCTTACCTTAAAAATACACAGCTTCACCACCTACTCTCCCAAGCCCCTTAAATATCAACAGCTTGTATTAATCTAGACTCTTGGAAAATTTAGAATTCTTTAGAAAAAAGTGAACGTTTAAAGTTTTATCAAGTATTGAAAATGGTGTAAAAAGAGGACTCACACCAAGTTATAAGCCGGAAGATTAACCAAAAGTTTAATTTTGAGTTATAAAGTGATTTTTGCCACTGAATCAGAGGAAATAAGAAAAAAAGCTAACAATTTATAATTCACTCCAGGATTCTCTCTCTCAAAAGAAGGAAAAAACAAAACCAAAGGAAAAAAAAAAAAAAAAAAAGACCAGAAAGATATCAACGAAACTCTGTTCAAGGGAAATGCATAAAAAGCTAGTATTTTAATTCCATATTCTTATTTTCAAATTATGGAACACTGAAAGTTTTGGCAATTGTGAACTAAAGACACTAGTGTATGTATGCCAAAGTCCTGTACACTAATGAAGAAAGTTAATCAGGGAGCCTACACAAACAGCTCACTGTTCTCCAAGGTGGGGTGGGGAAGGTAGAGTAAGACAGTGTGATCAACTTACTTAATGGAAGCATGTGTATCTGTATGTAGTAATTCAGGTCCAATTATTGTTAAGACATGAATCTTTCCTTCAATTATCACTGCTTCCTCTGACATAATTATTAGAAAAGTATTCTAACTTCGAAAAGACTATCAGTTTTAGACTTCAAAAAATAACAGGGCTCCTGTTAGGGGTTCCTAATTCATAAATTCACTAACGGGCTATCTGATAATAAAATTCAACTTGTTTGGGGATGAATGTCCATAGTTGCTACCCCAAATCAAGACCCAATATATATGTTCTGTATAAAATCTATTCTTGTGTTTTTAGAGTATGTAATGTGTTTAACAATTGGGGGTGGGAGGTTAGAAATAAAAATAATTCTAGCCCTTCTGACTGAATCATCTGAAGCTCAGGTTTTTTTTTCCCCCCGACATGTAGGAAAATGAATTATCTTCCATTTAAGACTGAAAGGGCTCCACTTATCTTCCCATCTAGGTAATGACCATGAAAAGATCATATTCATTTCAGAAAGAGAAAAAGCAGCAGGAATCATAACTCCTTTGAGAATATCTTAAATATAGACGGTTAGACAGCTCATATATTCAGTTTCAGAAGAGAAAAATAAAAGCCTGAACCTTAATGACATACTGTAAATTTGCCAAAAGGAGGCAAATACAGAAAACAGAATGTCACGACAGGATCAGGAAAATACATTTTAATTGGTCAATTTAGCAAGGGTACCCTTTGTATAAAGGTTCACTGAATCACTCGACAAGTGTTTTTAAACAATAAATTTTGCAAAATGTGAAGTATGGAAACATCAGCACGAAGCACACTGGGTCCTGAATTGCCACAAAAATTTTAAATTAGAAAAGGGCCAAACAGATGAAA
Organism: Ailuropoda melanoleuca; assembly: GCF_002007445.2. Classification (NCBI taxonomy): domain Eukaryota; kingdom Metazoa; phylum Chordata; class Mammalia; order Carnivora; family Ursidae; genus Ailuropoda; species Ailuropoda melanoleuca. Next base: position 12,304,237 of record NC_048231.1, on the reverse strand, counting down.
AGGCAGTCGGGTGGCATATTATTAGCTAATGATTTCCTTAGTTTCCCTTCCTTCTACTGAAGTGTTATGCCAAACTATAGGACCAACAGTAGGGACCGAGGAGGGAGACAGCTCCTCTCTCCTGTCACCTCATCAAAAGACACTTCAAGCCTGTGCTGTCCAATACAGGAGCCACCAGGCCCATGTGGCCAGCGAGTGACTGAAATATGGCCAAGTGTTGAATGAGTAACAGTTTGGGTGCATTGGATTCACTAAATTATAGGATTAAAATCAATTTCACCTGCGTCTTTTTACTTCCCAAGATGGCTGCTCCTAAATGCTCAGAGGAGATGAGATACACAGTTGTCTTTGGAGTTTCACACAAAAGGGGAAAGTTTTCTGAAGGCTCTAAAAAATGCCAAATGTTGGAAATTAAATCTAAACTGCAGTTTCCACCTAGCCCAACTGTAAATCTGAATTATATATTTCCCTGAATACACGCATATTTTTTAAAAAACCAATAAAATTTATGAGACAACATATTAAGTCAATTTCACAGTTATAAATATTTCAAATTACACCTACACACTATAAATTACAGGAAATAAAATTCAAGTAATAGAAAAAGAAGAGAGGAGCAAAATAAAAGGCGAGGTTATTCAGAGAGGGATATAACAGTAAGAACTGCACCATTTGGATAATTTTGTTTGAAAAAATTTTACTTGATTAACTGAACTGCATGTGAATAACTTCAAGAGCTAATAACCCTTAAAAGAAAAGCGATCAATTATTTCTTTAAATTCTTGGATGTTCATCTTCGTCTCTGAAAAACAAAAATATTTTCTTCCCAGAACTGACCCCAGCAGAGCTTGCCCCAAGAGGAGAGAAGCAGAGGCCTGGGGCACACCTGGTGCTGGGGTTCATCTGACATGTGGACACAGGAGATGGCAGTAGTGTTCACAGGACCGATGCCCTGACTGTTATCTCCGGGAAGTGCCAAAGGTGAAGCTAAGTGTATCTTGCGATTTAGTGTTCATTTTAAAGAAAACACCCAATGTACTGGCATGAAGTACAGACTCTAACAGAAAATGGGCAGCACAGTTCCTGCTATGTATGTTTAAGGAAAGGGAAGGGGTTAATCCCAAAGGCAATTTAAATAATGGTATTTTATTTTTATATATAAATAAATGCTCTGAGAAATCTCAGACTTTAGTGCATTGTTGTAAAAAATTAGTGCAGTTTTCTCATTAAAGTTTTTAGCGCTCAAGGAATAAGATAAATCTATGTCTGTTCATAGTCTCTTTCACTGTACATTAAACGTTCATACTGCTAAATGTCAAACTGAAGGTTTCTATACTAGTCTGTTCTTAAAAATCAAGGTAAATGGATTTCATGTTCTGTGACAAAACATGGCAATTATTTTTGGCAAAGAAATTAGAAAAATATGAGATCGTAGTTTAGAAATGAAGAGTTTGTTGATGTAAAGCATAGGCAATACATAGGAAAAAACTTTTTTAAGGATGTATTTTAACAGAACTTTATCCTTCATGCAAAATGTTTTCTCAGCAGCTAACTTAAAAAAATATTTCAGCTTTATTTGGGGATGGAGACAGTGACAGGAGTCAGGGTGAAGGGTGAAGGAGAGGCGCTTAACCAAGCCCGCTCTCCGTCCAAGTCTCTCCCATACAGGAGCAAAGGAATACCTGTAGGCATCTTCCACGCTCTCCTCTCTTTTTCCAATGTCTTGGAATGGAGAGGGAAAAGAAACGTAGTTATAAAACACTGGCTCATACTTCGGCCCCAAGTTCTAGTACCCCAGTTTCAATGACAGTCACATATTTATCATCAATCTGGACCAGAAGTACTGTCTTGTCGATGTGGGATCTAGTACCTGGATCTCTGCTGCAAGGCACCCATCGGTGAATCACCTGATGATTCAGAATACAGTAAGTTAGCGAGAGACCTTGAAAACATTTACAAAATGCACTCAAAATTAGACGTAGTAATTCTGTAACTGGTAATTTAGCAAAAGGTACACTTAAATAAACATACACATAAATTAGCTAAACACATGCAAACAAGTCAGTCAGGCTACAAAAAAGTGAGAGCACGGGTCAGCTTCATGAGAGAACTTACATGGCCTTCCATGCCCTCCTGAGGACTCCAGTCTTTCCAGCTGTTTCTCCCAGCTTTTAACCGAATACCCTCATCAGGCCACTGCAGCTCTTTCCTTTTTGACAAGTTGATCCCATCCAGAATTTGACTGGGATCTACAATCTATGTTGCAAATAAATATGGGTCATTTCCAATTCAATTTTTTCTTGATGATGACAAATTACATAATCTCAAACAAAATTTCTTTCACAGACTCCTTGTGTCTCAAGTTCTCCACTGCCTGTAACTGAACAAAAAAAAATCTAAAGGGCCACCTCCTGAATTCCTCTAGCCTCCTGGCAGACCTCACTGCAATGGCCACAAGACAGCAGCTGAGTGGGGAACAAATGTCACCACTGGAAGGCTACTTGCTTTAGTTCTTTCTTTTTCAACATTCAAACATGTTCTAGTCTTCAGACTAAGCAATAGGAAGGTGTGTTCTTACCAGAATCCTTTACTCGACAAACGAGAAATAAAAACAAATGAGTGACACAAACAGCACAAGAACCATGTGCTTACTCACTTGGACTCTGTAAATCACATCCCCCCTTTTGGCGTGTGAATTATTGGCAGGACTTAAGGTGTTGCCTGGCTGGGCGTCCGTGGCACTGCTCTGACCTCCCTCTGTCCCAAGAAAGCCCACGAGAGTGTGATGTTTGCAGGCTGGGATGCTCTGGCTGGAGCTGCTGGAAGAAGGGAGGCCATGCTGCACACAGGCCATGCCGCTCTGATTGGAGGGCTCCATCTGGTTCACCATAGAGAGGCGGGACTGGATGGAGGATGGTAAGTTTCGAAGCGATATCTGACTCGTGGAGGAGCGCCGACAAGGCACAAATCCCGTGGTGGACATCCGGAGAGACGAGTGCCGGCTGCTGTAGCAGTAAGAAGACTGGCTGGCCACTGAGGCACGAGCAGGGGACTGTCTGACCAGGCTTGACTGTACGGAGTGGGAGCTGTGGCTAGTGCCTGGAGAAGGATAAACAACAATGGCATTCTAAGTGCAATGATTCAAACATGGGTGGTTTTTTTTTTGTTTTGTTTTCTGGGTTTTTTTGGTAGTTTCTAAGAGTTTTTCCCTTAAGTAATTACTTGGTCGATTCACTGAATTTAAATTATACCTAACACTTTTTTTTTAAAAGTTTACATTTACACCTAAAACTTTTTTTTAAAATATTTATTTATTTGAGAGAGTGAGAGAGCATGCAAGCACAAGTTGGGGGAGAGGTAGAGGGAGCGAGAGAATCTCCAAGACTCCCCACTGTGCGTAGAGCCCAACGTGGGGCTTGATCTCCTGACCATGAGATCATGACGTGAGCCAAAACCAAGAGCTGGGAGCTTAACTGACTGTGCCATCCAGGCACCCCTATACCTAGAACTTTAGATGTTGTCAAAAAGAAATAAATATCTGAGATCTGTTCTTGTGTGGTTTTGATAAAAATTTTAATTTGCTAATTTTTAAATTAAAATTCTGGGACAAAAACAAGACATATAATTTCAGCAAATATCAGGATTTAACATTGAGATGAATCCTAAAATATCTTCCACAGAAATATTTCAGAATAATAAGAATACCTCTTTAATATTTCAGAAATGAAATATCTCATGGAAACGAGACCACAAGAAATATTTCTTAAGGACCATCACGTGGCAAGATCTGTAACTACTACTCCTCAAAGTGCAGAATTAATGTCCTTTCAATCCATTCCAACGACAAACTGCACCGTCTATAGAGAGACGGTGATACCACACTCTAATTTTCATATCCATTCAGGGAGCACTACTAAATATGAATTACCAGTGATACTGAATAGCAGGTCCTTCTATGTCCTTTTTCAAATGGCCTGGTATGATTCTCAGGTTTGTCTTTTTCCTGACTTAGAACAGTAATGTGAAGATTAGGAAATACTTAACTACATTGAAAAAATTGCTCCATGTACTTTTTCTATCTGGAAATAAAGAGCTGATCGAAATGAGAGCATTTAAAAAAGCACAATGAAAGTTCTAGCTTTTCACTCAGAAGTTACAAAAGAACATATACAATGTTGGTAATACACCTATTTGGAGTCTTAATTCCAATGCTATTGGATGTTTTTTTTAACTTAACAATAAATGTCTTAAGACTTCATCTCATTCATGTGAGGTAGTAGGGACAAGACAGTACTGGGGCAACCAACCAGCCACATGAAAACGGATTCAATCTGATTCCTACTGCATACCAGCCGGATTACAGATCCTGTGTAAAAGGTAAATTAGTAAAAAACAGAAACAAAAAAACAAACCTTCATGCTTTGGGATAGAAAAAGTTTTCTTAAGTAGAATATAAAAACTACTAGTCATAAAGGAAAAGATCAGTAAATTGCTCCATACTAAAATTAAGAACTTCAGTCAAAAGAGGAGCCGCCCTTCTTAGGAAGAGAATGGAAAGCGAAGGGATAGAATGGGAAAAAATATTTGTAGTACAGAAAGCTGACAAAGAACTCAAACACAGAATATACAAATAAGAAAAAGATAATCATGGACCTAGAGGGTATTATGCTAAGCGAAATAAGTCAGTCAGAGAAAAACAAATATCCTTTGATTTCACTCATGTGGAATTTAAGAAACAAAACAGATGAACAAAGAGGGAGGGAAGGAAAAATAAGACAAAAACAGAAAGGGAGGCAAACCATAAAAGACTCTTAACTATGGAGAACAAAGGCTGTTGGAGGGGAGGTGGGGTGGGGGATGGGGTAACTGGGTGAGGGGCATTAAGGAGGGCACTTGTTCGGAGAGCACTGGGTGTTGTATGTGGTGATGAATCATTGGATTCTGCTCCTGAAACCAGTGCTGCACTGTATGTTAACTAACTTGAAATTAAATTTAAAAAAAAAAAGAAAGAAAGAAAGAAAGAAAAAGATAACCAAAGAGAAAAATGGGCAAGAGACTTAAAAGGGACTTCAAAAAGAGGAACAGGTAATAAACGCATTTAAAACCTTCCAAACTTAGGTTCAGAGCAATGTAAATTAAAACAATGAACTAAAGATCACTGTCTCCTGTCTGTCTGAGCAAGCAGGCAGCAGAGATGGGAACTGATAATACTCCAAGCTGGTGAAAGTTTACAGGATGGGCATTCCTATGTATAGGGAGAGTACCAAATGATAAACAAACAAACAAAACAAAACAAACAAAAACTTGCTAGAAATATTTTTGGCATTATGTGATGAATCTTAAATATTCTCATAAACTTTGACTTAATGATTGCATTTTTAAAGTCTCTAGCCCAAGAAAATAGTGATCACAAAGTTTATTATAACATTCAGAAGAAACCAAATCATCGTCCAATGAAAAAAAAGTTAAATAAATTATATTAAATATTATTAGCCTTTAAAAATGATACTTTAGAAGAAATGATATTCCAATAATATATATATTTAATAAAATTGGATAATGTCCAACCAAGAATCAAACAAAATATTCTTTTTATATATTTCCAAGTAGGTAATATAGAATTCTCTCTTTTTTTCTTTTTGAGAGACAGAGAGAAAACGAGCACACCCATGAGTGGGGGGGG
>NC_048231.1:12274470-12298434 GCF_002007445.2 Ailuropoda melanoleuca | reverse complement strand
GAGGGACAGAGAGAATCCCAAGCAGGCTCCACGCCCAGTGAGGAGCCCGTCTCAGGGCTCAATCCCACCACCCTGGGATCATGACCTGAACTGAAATCAAGAGTCTGATGCTTAACTGACTGAGCCACCCCAGCATCCTGGTAACACATAATTCTCTTTCTACATGCATACTAAGAGGCTAAGTTAGATACATAATTCTGTTTTCACATTACCTAGTGCTGGAGGATAAGATGTGACCGGTGGATGGAGTCCTGCTCCCGACCCTTGCCCTGGATTTCCAGTGCTTCCCTGGGACACGTTGCTCTGGGGCTCACTGGCACTCGTTGCATTGTTACTAGTGCAGGACATCCCACCGCCAGTGTCAGAATCTTCAATATTACCACCGCTGTTACAGCCAGCCCCACACCCTTTCCTTAACCTAGAAACAAACACCAGAGTAAGCAGCATTATCCCATGATCACTTCAAGATAGGTCTTTCATTCCACTTCTAGCTATTCTGAATGTTTAATGCTACTAATGTTCATCTTTGAAAGTCTTTATGGTGCAATCAGTATTAGAAACAACAAAAAAAGGCAGCTATGTTTTCAAAGAATGGCCTAAGAACTATCCCCCCCTTATTCTCACTGCCTCAATTATTCCCAGCCTTCACTTTTATATAGTCTATCATCTTTTCCAATCTTTTCACCTTTCCTTAGCCATAATAAACTGCACATAATGAAACTGCACCATTAAGATGGAAATAGGATTCTTGCCAGTGTCTGTTCAGTGCCTGTGGAGTGTGCAACCCCTGAAAACCTGATTTCTGCTGTAGCACACTTGGAGGAGAGCTGCTGCGATCATTTTTCCTTTTCCTTTTTTTTTTTTTTTAAAGTGTAGGGTGACCAGCTATCCTGGGTTGTCCACGACTGTCTCAGTTTGGCACTGAAATCCTGCTTCCCAGGACACTTCTCAGTCCTGTGCAAACCAGGACAGCTGGGCACCTTAATCTCTACACTATTTCTCTCGAGGGAAGAGAACTACCTCTTTAAGGCAATTCCAGCACAACAGATAATTTTTGAAAAGAAATTTCTTCGAACACCACTCTGGTTTATGTTCTTCTTTCTGTTTGGATAGGGACTGATGTTAAAATGGTGAGACTTTTTTTTTTTTTTAAATATGCCTAGAGGAAAATGCCTAGTTGAGAGTCTGCCACCCTAATCCCACATTCTGTTTTTCTTAAGTTCTGTTATTTAAGGATCTAAACAAAAGCCCATAAGAAATTGAAAAGATACCCTGATTTTTCTTCACCATCCACCAAACAATGATGTTCCCATACTGAACACCGTAATTTACTAGACAAAAGGCATAGAAAAAATTCATGTGCACATTTGAAGACATTACAGATCTGATATGGGAGTGATGACTGGATTGTTAAAATGGCAGTAGTAACACATAAGTAGGAGTTTCAGCAAGTACAGTGTGCTCTCCCTACTGCTAGAATGGAACAAAACAGAAGGTAAGCAACTTGTTCAAGTTTCTTACGTTTTTCTCTATTTTGCTGTTGGTTGGTTGGCCCACACATCCTAATAGTGGCACTATGTCGCAATACAGAGTCAAAAAGGTTAAAGAAAAGAGAACTACTCAAGAGTCTACCAAATGCTGGATCAGTGGCCCTTAACCAGAGTTGTATATGAGATTTATCGAATAAGAGTCTGAAGATAAAAATGCTCAGACTACTTTCTGAAGTTCCTGATACAATAGGTTTATGTTGTGTTACGGCATCTGTATTTTTTCTGTAAGCTTTCCAGGTGATACTCATGCAAATTGCCTTGATTAAGAGGGTCACAACACACACCACCACTGAAACATGCAACCCCATAGCTCACCTGTGCCAGGTTGACACTATGAAGTTTCTGATATTTCCCAAACTGATAGGTCCCCCAAGGATTTCTTTGAGCTGTTCATGGCTATCAGAGTAAGAGGTTGTCAGGGGCGAGACAAAGATTGGGTAGCCAATAGGCTGATCACAAGATGAGTTTATCATGTTTCTCAGAGCTTGTTTTGCGTTTTGGATGCTACCTCTCTCTGGGTTACGGTTACGTAGAAAGACAAGCTCTTGCTGTTGCCCTGCCCAAAGACCTCGGACACATTCCTTATTAACCTGAAAACCAAACACATGGGAATTAGCTTAAGGGGCTAAGAACGAAATTCATATAAACAGAAGAATATAAATGGGAGGGATACAAAAGCCATATGAGAACTAACTGTGAAAAGCAGGAAACAAATACAAGTAGGTCACATTTGAATAGGAGTTCGTCAATTTTCCACTGTCACCAGTGGGCTGTTAAATAATAAGTACACGAAGAACTCTTTCCCCTGGTCTATCTGGTAAAAATATCAAGTTTTCCACATTCATAATGCACTGAATTCTGTAACTGAGATAACAGATATATTTGATAGAAATGAGCAGTAACAAATATACCGAGTTAAAAGGATGTTTGTAACTTTGCAGGTTGATTAAATGAAGTAGATAAAAAGTGAATCATTATAAACTATTAAAATAAAATTTCAGAAATTATGCCTCCTAAAGCCATGAGATGTTTAAAAAAGCAACAAACAAACAAACAAGGGGAGGAAGGTAGGAGGATGGGATAACTGGGTGATGGGCAGTAAGGACGGCACTTGATGGATGAATCACTAAATTCTACCTCTGAAACTAATTAAAAAAAAAAAAGACAAACAAAAAAACAACAAAAAGTACAAGTTATGGTATTATTTTGCAACCTGGAAATCAGATTAGCAATATGGTGCTGATGTTTTAAGAAGAGATGCTGCCCAGAGAGCATATATAACAGATAAAAGACCACCAAAACAGTAAACATTTTAAGACTTTATGGCACATGAGAAAATTTGAGGACAGAATAAATTAAAAAATAAATCAAATGAAGTGCTCATGAACAATCAATGCTAATGTAATATTATCATTTTTTTCCTATAAAAAGTTTCAATCACTTTTTAAAGTTGGGACAAGGTTATGTAACTTTTTTTTTTTCCAGACATAAAAAAATGCCTCAAAAATGTACCTTAATGACTCTGAAGCTCAGGTAGCGTCTATTCAGCATGATGATCTTGTATTCGTTGGTACCATCATCCATGATGTGCCGCAGAGCGAGAAGGGAGGGAGAGTTGGCAAGGACTGCACTCCGCCATGCAGGGTCCCCTTCATGCGCTATTACGAGGTTCTTTTCATGGGACACAATGGCTTCATAGAGCACAGTAGGGTCATCATACTCATCTGGAGAAGTGAAATGATCCTAAACAGAGAAATAAAAAATATATACTTTATGGGAAGAGAAGGATTTCCGGTGGAATGATAAAAAGCTTCTGCAGTTACTAATCAGTCACTAAATGAAAATTCTGAGAAACTGGTTTAATATGAATATTTCATATCCACACATATTGTTATTATAGGAGACAGAGAGTCTTAAATTCAACCAGGTTAGGAATTAGCTCATTACTGCCATACTACTTTTGTAAATTCTTCAACCCAACCCTCTAAGTTTTAAATATTTTTCCAATTTTTATATATTTTCTTTGTTTTTCTCATTCAAGTGGGGTTTTACATGTCTCCATTCATACATAATTTTTTCTCTTAAAGGACTGTCTCACTGGTATCAGTTAAGGGAGGCTAAACTACATAAAAGTTCCCTAAGTTGTGTTTCTTTTTAACGAGGCATTTTTCACATAAAGCCACATCTCTAGAATGATTCCAATATAGCATGTATCTCATCTAGATAAAATAGTAAGATTAAGGGTCCTAGTCCTGAAGAAGCTAGTCGAGTCTTCCCTGAGAAATCTCTTGGCCCATGTAGCAACCACTCCTGCATGCTACAAGCCGTTATTTAACACTTCTCATGTGCGGGATTCTGTGGCAGAGAGCGTGGAGGGAAAAGGAATATGTGGAACGTACCCCCCCCTTCAGAAACCTGCAAATTAACAGAGGATCCAGGACATATACCCACATAACCATAACACAAATCCGAATTGCTGAAATGAAGAGTAATCGTAGATATTCATAGCTGGGAGGTTGATAAATTTTTACATCAAGGTAAAGTAACTCATTTCTACTCAAGCCAAGCGACCAGACTGTGTGTGATATCTGAGGGGATATGGGTGAGTGCAATAAGGCAAGCTCCCCAACGATGCACCTCCATGTCTGGGGACTGGCCTCGAGGATAAAAAAAGTATTCACTGTATATGTAAATAACTTTCATAATGTAAGAAGTTCTGTAACACGTTTTTCACCTAACTCTTACAACCTTGCCAAGCAGCTTCAGTACATAATACCGGCATTTTGCATATATCAAATCTGAAGCTCAAAGAGACTTTTTTAAAAAGATTTTATTTGTTTGACAGAGAGAGCGAGCGAGAGAGGGAACACAAGCAGGGGGAGTGGAGGAGGGAGAAGCAGGCTTCCCGCTGAGCAGAGACCCCACACGGGGCTTGATTCCAGGACCCCGGGACCATAACCTGAGCCAGATGTTTAACGACTGAGCCACCCAGGTGCCCCAAGCAGCTCAAAGAGTCTTAGCTGCTTCCTAGGTTTAGAAAGTTAGTAAATGATTAAGCCAGGACTTAAACACATTCTTAAAGAGAATTTATCATTCTGATTTTAAAAAGCACGTAATTACAAACGTTAACTGAAAAACCTGTCAAGTCTAGTTGAAGTGATTAGGGAAAGTTACACAATGCAGGTGGTTTTGAACTGGACCTTAAAGAATGCAGACAATTTCAGTGGATGGAGATAGGCACTGTGTGGGAAAGGGAGAGAGCTTCAGGCAAGACATCCTACAGGGAAGCAGCACAGGTCAGTGAAGAACACAAAGGTGATTATAGCCTGAAGTCTCTCTGGGGAATTGGGTTTCTATTATGTTGCCAGGCAGCACTGTGCTGGACATTGGGGAAAGAGTAGTGAGCAAGACAGATACAAGCACTGTCTTCATGGAACTTAGGGTCTAGTTAGAAAATACTAAAAAAAAATTAGAAAACTAGCTTTTAGCCAGATTGTGGAGCATCTCCCTTGTACCTTGTCCAGAGTTCTTTTATTGGGCTGATGCACTCCCCTCTCCACTGCTTTGAGCACTGGCTCTTAACAGCTCACAGTTATTCCCTTCTCTTGGAACTGCCTTCAGCTGATGGAGCTGCCTGGGCAGGAAATGCCAGGGGAGGTTTATTCCCCACTTGGCTGTGGGGGCTCAAGGTACACCAGCTAACTCTTGGTGACACTGACACTCCAGAACTCACTCTAAATCCAGTGGAAGCTAGAATTCAGCTGAAACACAGTTTTGCTTAGTTCCTTCCCTGTTCTTTCCTGCTTCCCTCCCTTCCTTACAAATTCCCCTGAGGGCACCCTGTCAATCTCTGGCACAGGAATCCTGGACTCTTGACTCTGCTTCTAAAGGACGTGGCCTAAGTAGCATTTACAACTTACAATACCGCTATACATCATACACCAACCCTCCTGACCTCTCCTTTAAACACTGAGCTCACTTCCCTATACCAGCAGATAGACAGAGGTCATATGATGTGTTCTCCTTTAGCAAACAGTTCCTTTAGGGAAGGAATCCTATCTTTGTATAGTAGTTTTGGTACAATTTTTGAATGGAGTGTAGAAGTGCAGACATAGGCAACAGTTATACTCTTAATAAAATGGACAAAGTTGGAAATTATTAGGCATGCCAAAATAGAGTATGTTGAATCTTGCTCAAATATTTCCTTTCACTGGGCTTAAGATGGTTGGATGAGTATTGTTTTAGAGACAAAGTATTTGGTACAAGCAGATCCCATGAATAGGGAAATGGCTGAATAACCTATAGTTAAAAATTATGTCCTGGAATACTACAGAGCCATTGAAAATGTGAAGTGCCTCTGTACGTGCTGACTTAGAAAGTATCCATGTTATTTTAAATTGGGGAAAAAAAAGCATGCATTACAGATCACTTTATGTAGCACAAAGGAAAATATTTGTATATACAGATGGATATGTCTATGAACTCAGGAAAATCAGAAAAGATATGCATCAAATTACTGGCAGTGACTGCTTCTTGGAAGGGCCATACAATGGCATGGGGTGATGGGAATACTTACTCTTGGGTGAAGCTCACTTTTTAACGTTTTTCAAATACAAGGAGAAAATATTCCTAGTTCTGGGAAAAGTTTTCAAAGGCATTTTAAAAATATACTTGACAAGTTATAAGCCAACACACAGGATACATTTTTTTGAAAATAACGAAACTCATTCATTTTACATTCACTGGCTGCCAAGCCTTGTGCTAAGCAATGAAGATATAAAGATTAGTAAAAAATGATCCCTGTCCTTAACCATACACTGTTAAGATTTTCGTCATAGATCACTTAAAAGCCAAACTGGACTTTGATTAATTTATTTTAGTTCTAACAACCACGTAATCTTCAAAGAGACTAATGAAAAAGGTAAAATGAATAAGGTAAAATGTTTTACAAAATGATTAAACAGAGGATAAGAATAAGAGAACATGTGAAAAAGGCAATTTGCTTAATTTCTCTGAGTTCTGAGTTTTCACCTACCAAACTGGGATGAAAATAATTTTCTGGATTGTGGTGATATGTACACGAGAGCACTAATACACTGTACAATACTGTGCAATTACTAAATATCACACAGATTATGACCATTTTTATTTATAAAGTAAAAACATAATACAGTCAATTGGAGAATTAAAAAATTTAAAAAAAAACGGTAAAGGAAAAAGCAAAAACTAAAAACACCTACAAAGTGTGTTAGACACACGTTATCAAGGATGGTCTGAGAGGCAAGAGTTAAGAGAAATTTATATTTCTGGCTTTCTGGGAACAAAACCTTTTCTTTACATACAATAAATTATACCATTTCAAGTGTCCAGTTAGATGCATTTTGACAAATAAGCACACCCATGGAATCACTGCCACAAACTAGATGTAAAACTTTTCCATCACCCCAAACACTCCTTCCTGTCTTCTGGCATTCAATCTCTACATCCTAAGCAATCACTCATCTGCTTTCTGTGGCTATAGACTAGTTTGGCTTGTTTCAGATTTTATATAAATAAAATCCTACAGTATGTACTCTTTTTTTATGTCTGGCTTCTCCCGCTGTGCATAATGTTTGAGATTCATTCATGTTGTGGTATCTAACAGTAGCTCCGTTTCTTTTTATTGCTAGGTAATATTCTATCACGTAGATGTACCATAATTAGTATGTTCATCTGTGGATGGACGCTTGAGTTGTTTCCAGTTTGGGGCTATTACAACTAAAACTGCTAGGCACACATGTGTGTAGACATAGACTTCCATTCTCTTAGGTAATTATCTAGGAGGGGAATTGCTGGATTGTATGGATGTGGATGCATATCCTTTCTTTTAATATATAAGCCTATTGTTCACTTTTGTGGGTTGGGTTTTCATGAGTATATAACTCATGAAATATGTAAGTATGAACTTTGGAGATTACCAGTACTGATTTACAGATCTATCTTTTCTTGGCCCAAGAGTCCCTCATGGGCAACCCAACATCTGGCTCAAAATGATGCTCAACAAGTGGCTATTTCTGGCTACTGTATAGGTCCATCTCACCCCCCTCAAAGGTGTATCAGAATTATGGAATTTCTGCAGGCTGCATTTGCATTCTCTGTCTTCCCCCCTGCCGCCAGCCCTCCATGGCTCCGGGTTCCTGACTCCAACTCCTTACCCCCACCGTTTGTCACTGTTGTTGTCAGTCAATGGCTAATGAGACTGAGCTGTAGTGTGTAGCCCAAGTGTGTTGGGCCAAATATAAGGTAGAGAAACACTGTCACAGGCAACAATGCCACAGCCAAAAGAACATGTAAGGAATCGGACCTGGCAGCAACAGGTAAGAGCACCTGTACGGATCGATGGGGCAAAGACCTAAGATACGAGAAAATTCCCTGTGCCTCAGTTTCTTCTCTGCCAGATGGAGAAAAAACACCTGTCATAATGTTAACAATTAACTGAAGATGTCGATCTGGAGCTGTTAGATAATCATGCTGTATTAAAGAGAGTATTTCTTACACAGCAGATATATTAATCAGTGTTTTTTGAAAAATTCTGAAGTTTTAATAACATTTTAATCTAAAGTCATTATCTTTTTCATTTAAACACACTGACCTGGCTCAAAACTGTAAAGCTAGTCTGAAGATAGACAACTCTATTTGTTCTCAAATGAATATTTTCTCCGTGATCCTTAAAATAGTATTCCATTTTCCACAGAGACTTTCAAATAGTATATATCTTGTCAGTAATCTCCTAAGTAATACGGGACATTGACTTTATTATAACAGTTTAGATCACAGTAAAATCACTTGAGGAGTAATTCACCCTTTATTTGGGGGGTAAAAAGATTCAAACAGATTTGAGTACAGCAGATGTATTTTAATGAGGCTTATCGTGTGGTCTTTGTCATCAGATCTGATGACCATTGTTAAGTGGAATGATTAGAGTAGCAAGAACAAATACTTAATTTCCTAATATAGTCTTGAAATGATCCAGGGCTTTGGATATGTATTTTGGGTCTGCATTTTAATTTTATTACCCTACTAGGATTACTTAACTAAGGCTAAATAATCTGTCCTAACCCTCTATTATTCTATATAACATGCTACATGAAACTCACAGTTCAGTAACAGCAGCACTCACAACCCTCCTGAGACGTTACCACACTACACTGGGAGTCAGCTAACATTCGCCTACACAAGAGGCTTGAATTACAATTATGTGATATGTGAGGTCAAAACAAGAATTGTAAGGGCCAGAGAGCTTTATTTCTAGTTTGTCACTGCTGACAGTTTTCAAGTTCATGTCCAGATCAGTCACTCTCTAATATAAATATTCAAATTTACCCTTAGAAACACAGGTTCAGGCTTCTAAGATCTAGTATCTTGCCATAAATCAAGTTTTTCTGTGTTTCAAATAATATTTCTCAAAAGGTTCCCAAGAAACGTAATTTGGAAGTCAAATGAAGAAGTGCCATTAAACACCAGTAATGCATTATAATTCTCCTCTTCTTACCTGATGAAGTTTAATGGACATGCGGATTCCCGGGACTACTACTTTCCTTAGCAATTCCATGTCCGCGAAGATCCATTCATCTCGAATTGAAGAAATACGGAAATCTCCCTTAAATAGGGCATGCAATCCATAGAGGAATGACTCTAAATTACTGTTAGGATTGGAGATAAAAGTTTACATATTTTGACAAAGAACTTCCATTACACTGATTCTTACATGTGGTTGTGCATCAGAAACATCTGGGAGTGTTTTGCAAATACAGAGTCTGATGACTATACTAATGTCAGAACCCCTGAGTCAGACTCACAAGGGGCAGGGGCCCTGTGATCTGGGCCCTTGTTTACAAACCACTGTAATAGTAAGTCCATGAAAATAAACAACAGACAGAGAGTATATAAGTCATAAAAACTTACAGAGGGCCTAATGGAAAACACGTTTATCACAAATGAAATTAATAAATACATAGTATTTCTTAGTTCTAATTCATTCAGATGCATATGTCAAGAAATTCAGCTTAAATTTATACTCCCCAAAATCTAATGTACTATATTAACTATAGTAAAAGCATAAATGCTCTGGACCAAAAAAAAACTACAAGGAAATATGGAAAAATAAAAAGAGGTAACTCATTAGAAAAATAGATATAAAATGGGAGGAAACCAATCAAACTTTATGGGTGATTATTTTTTAAAATGTCTTAAATCCATTAAATTCTTATTATCAGTAGTTACCCATACAAGTGTGATTTTTAAAGGCCAGCTATTAACCACTTGGGAGAACTCAAATATGTTTAGCAAAGGATCTATTAAAAAACTATCAGAAGAGACTTTTGCAATAAATTAGCACAGAACGCTTCCATGAAAAGCTATTTCAGATTTTTCAGATTTACGTTATACAGCTTCTCCTACTCTCTTCCTGAAAACAGAAACGTCTTCCTTACCTGGACATATGGTGAGATGCGGTCCCCAGAGCTCTCCGCCCCAGAACACAAAGTCCGTAACAAAGAGTCACCAGGGATGAATCTTTGTCTACATCCAGTGGCTTTAAAAACAAAGAACATCAGTTATCAGAAAGGTATAAAGGTATTTAACAAATTGGAAGACAGCTAATAAATCAGAGAGGATGAAGAACTCAACTAATATATAACTTCTAGGTTTTTAAGTAGTTCTAATGAGAAGAAACGTAACAAATCAGTATAAAATGAAGTATGAATGTATAGGAGGAGTTTCTCCGAAACCTTTAAATAAAATCTAATGCTTTATAATACTGGAACATACTTTTAAAAAAACAGACTTTTATAAAGTATTAGGATCTTAGCAAAACATCTCAAAGTACTTACTGCCATACATCATTACTGATAATGTCTTCTCCTGAAAATACAATATTCTATCTATTAATTAGTTGTTTCTGGACATAACCTGGCAAGCAGGCTGTTAACCACAGCCACATTAGCCTACTAGTAACTATTACCAGAGTAAAGAAAATCATACTGATGTCCGTGGAATACTACTTCCCCTCAACCTCCGAATTTCTTTTTAACAACTGAAGGTTCTCTCACCCAGATGGTCAGAAAGGAGGAGGTCTGGAAAAACTGACCTCATATTAATCAATGGGGACATTCTTTCCATCTCTGAAAAAAATGGACTCAAAGAGTTACAAATGAAGTATACAACCTCTACCTTTGCTCTTCGGGAAGAGCAATACTCTATCCAGTTGAGGTAAATCACACAGAAACTCTCCCTGGATATGCCAGCCAGCCGATGGTCATAGTCTTCATCAATATTTGGATTAAATGTTGGGTCCACATCAACATAATTTCGATCTGTACACAGACGTAGTCCTTCCTGCATTGTCTCATTGGCTAGCCACTCCTCCAGTTTAGAAGATGTTGTAACATAATAAATGATACCCTAAGGGGGGAAAGATTAAAAAAAAAAAACAGGTTAAGTTACAGTTTGAATTAACTCCAATTCCTCATTAAATACATTCCAATGGTTTATACTGATTGTATAACTAAAAAATATTTTATTCTAGCTCAATACTCTGAGAATACATTTTAGGAATGCTGTAAAAAATATACCTCAGGCCTTTCTGGGTGAACAGTTAATTTAATACTTTAGAAGTCACAACCATAAATTCATCAAGACAAATTCAAAACAACTCTTTTTCTATTGATTTTAGATCTTTTGAATTTAGGACATTTTAAGAGAGATAGAAAAACTTTACTGTGATGCATTTCTCATAGAAAGTTATTAAATCATCTTGTGATGCTAGGTCAAGTTATAGAAATATAAGAGTAAAGCAACAGAAATATATCTATTTAGAACCAGAGACAGAAATTGCCATATACACACAGAGATGCACAGCATGTAAAAAACGCAAAATCAATCTGTTTAGCTTCCTGAGGTTGGGTTTAACCAAAGATCAATTATAAGACAAACATTCATCCCAATCAGCACAAATAAAATGATACACAGAGGTAGTAACACAGATACGGAAAATCCAGATATGGGTCACTAAAATTTACCACACATTTCCCTCTTCAAAATACTGGCTTTGCCTGCAAGCTGCCAAATCACAGCTTTGCTGTAATCTTGTAAAATGTTTAGCAAAGACAGAACATCTGTATAGTAAAGAACTAACCTTGCCCAAAGAGAGGTTTGGTCTTTGCCCTTGGGTCCTGGGAAGTAACTTCTACTCCCTTGGAATGTCCTGCTTGCTTAAGTCTTTGTTCACCTATGAGCTTACAGCCATGACCTCTGGAGGAAGTGGATACTAAGGCTGGTCACGAGGGTAGTCAACCACATCTAAGTGACCATGCCACAGTAAAACTCTACACACAAAGGCTCAGGTGAGCTTTTTTGGTTGACCACAGTCTGTGAGTACTGTCACACATTGTTGCTGGGAGAAATGGGCATTATGTGCACAACTGCACTGAGAGAAGACAACTGGAAGGTCATGCTTTGGCGTCTCTGGACCCTGCCCTATACATAGCCTCTTCCCTTGGCTGATTTTAATCTGTATCCTTCCACCATAATAAATCCTAACCATGAGTGTAATGCCTTTCCTGAGTTTTGTGGGTCCTTCTGGCTTATTACTAAACCAGAGACTAGTCCTTGGGGACCCCAAATTGCAGCTGGTGTCACGAGTGAGGGTGGTTTTGGGGACCTCCCAAATCTTGCAATACTTTTATTCAGGTCACTGAAAGCAGTGCAAAACAGTAGTTAACAGCAAGGGCTGTTGGAGGAGTTGGACAAGCCTAGATTTTAAATCCCTAACTCCGCTTGCTAATTAGAGGGCACTGGGAAGGTAACTTCTGATTCTTGTTTATTTGTAAAACAGAGATGTAATATTCCTTCAGAAAACTGACACATATATGTATATGTATGTGTATTCCTTAGTCCAGAGCCTACAACATACAAGCTACATATGGTAGCTATTATCCATGAACAAATGGAATAAGTTCCACTAAAGATAGAAACAGTAATACCTTGGTAGGTATACTTTGCTTACTTAATGGATACTAGAGAATTTTTTTAAGTAGACTCCCGCTGGGCATGTAGCCCAAAGTGGGGCCGGAACTCAAGACCCTGAGATAAGACCTGAGCTGAGATCAAGAGTTGACACTTAACCAAATGAGCCACCCAAGTGCCCCAATACTAGAGAATTTAAATCACTACTTAGAAGCAAAGCACAAATAGTTTAAAAAAAAAAAAAAAGTCTTTTCCAAGAAGAACGTAGAACAATCAGAAGATTTAACTAGGCACGTACCCTTACCTTGACATAGTAAGTGGTGAGTACTTTCCGAAGATCAAAGACTTGAAGCATAGAGGCAGCACTATTGTCAGTGATACTATAACCCTCCAGAATATACTTAGTGACTATCACTTCCCAAGCTAGCCAGCGCTGGCTAAATGCAGCATTAAATGAAAGCACATGAGGAATATGGCCAAGTGCACAACAGCAAAATCCTTCATCTTCTTCAACGCCTTCAGTGATGGCCTCCACTTCCCGTTGTTGACAGTAAGTACCTTAGAGAGAGAGAGAGAGAGAGAGGGAGAGACCACTGTAGACAGAGGAGAAAAAAACCACATAACGTAGAAAACGAATGCTTCAAAGACACAAGAAACTTGGGAAAAGAAAAAAACACCTTTTATGGTAATTGAAAGTATGTGATTGATCTGCCTTGGATTGTTCACTAACAAACTGCAGGAAGCTCTGGAAACCAGGCATATTATACATTCACTTCCTGCAGAATCACAACATGCATTGGCACATTAAAGGTTCTGAAAATTATGCAGTTACCTTCTTAATTTTCACTTACTGATTCCAAACTTTTCAAATTTAGGTTTATCATATCAAATGAAGGCCAATGAGTAAAGGGACACCTCATGACGGTTTGAGTTAATGCAGTAAGGGAAGAACGGATTTAGAAGTGAATCACTGTGGGGCACACAATATAGACAGACATGCAGAGCTCAAAAGAATGTGAACTCTACTTATCAGTACCATGTCCACGTGGCAAGCAGAAATATTATATACATATATTTGGATATATAAACTGTAATGGTTCATGATAATTTAATCTTAAATCCATAACTGCTTTTTTCTGTTCCCAATTCCAACAGTAACTGGATAAAATTACATTATTAGCATTTGAAGCTTACAGGCTGATAAAGTTTCAATTAGGTATGAGCTCTGATTATTCAACACTAGCAAACAATTCTTTGAAGTTACATTCTTTTATACAAGATATCAAACAGACATTCCCTGCATTAGTGTTACTGAAGTAAAAATACAAAATCAGAATAAATACAGAATTACACCCACAGCAATCTAGTGCCAGTAAAATATCATCTGTCACATTAATTTTAATTTTTATTTTGTTCTGTGGCCTTGTTTCCACTTAATTAGCAAATCCCTTAAATTCTGTAAGGACTATAAGGGGATTGCACTTAATTTTATAAAAGCACATATTTAGGTTATATTATAATAACTTATATGGACTTCACAATTTTTTTTCCTTTAAAGAGAATATATACACCAACCAAGTTTGAAAAACACTGGTTTTTTTTTTTTTTAATTTTATTTATTTGAGATAGAACACAAGTGGAGGAAAGGGCAGAGAGAAGGAGAAGCAGACTCCACACTGAGCGGGGGAGTGCAGGGCTCTATCCCAGGATACCAGGATCGTGACCTAAACCTAAGGCAGATGCTTAACTGACTGAGCCACCCAGGTACCCCTGAAAAACGCTGCTTTGAGAGAAAGAGATGCCATGAAAACTAGCCCCAGCCGGTGGTGGTGCTATAAAAGATAGAGGCAGAAGAGCTAGGCTTGGTAGGACTAATGAGCTGTATTGTTTAGCACTCCAGAACTCTCAAAATCTTACCATTTCATTTCCTGCTTGATTACACTGCTGAGCACTTCCAGAACAACGTCACACAGTGGTGAAAAGAAAAACCCTGGCTTGAACCTGACGTTAACAGGAATGCCTGCTGCAGGTGATCTTCACACATGCTCATGACCATAGATCTATATGTACAAACTTTTTTTTCAGAATAAGGATATGTGTGATTTTAGAAAGTATTTTTCAAACCAATAATGGAAATGAAATTCAATCAAATGTCTTCTGGCATCTTCTGAGAGGATCATATTTTGTTGTTTTTCTCTATAACCTATTAATTTGCTTTCTAATACTTCAAAAATAAAAATGAAATGAAAATGGCTCAACTATTGAGAGGTATTCAAGAAAAAAAAAGGACTAATTTCTGCTTATTCTGGGTCGTGAGGGTTTTTGAATCTAAGGTCTCATGTGAATTAAAACTACACTTATTTTTTAGCCAGTTTAGCCATATTTTTACATAGGTACTACAGTGGCTTTGTAAAAAGCCTGGAGAAATTTTCCTTCTTTATCCATGTGCTAGAATAGGCTAGAGAGGGCAAACGAATTATTCAGTTTCTAGAAGAAATATCCTGAGGCTGGGGTTTTAAAACTGCGGCATGAAGCTGGGTCTGTTCCTTAGATTTTATGTGTTATTACTTTTTTATTTTGTCATCTTTCTGGAAGGTCAGTCAAAGGTTTTTAAGCAAAGGAGATGACAGAATGAGAGCTGTATTTTGTGCAGATCACTGTGTTAACAGCACATAGAAAAGCTTGTGGCAAGAGGGAACTGGAGATTTTGACATTTACTCAGAAGACAGAATGAGATCCTTGTTCAGAGCAGCAGAATAAAGTGACCAGAGTAATTAATTAATGTGGGACATTTTTACTCTACTATACAAACCCAAGAGTATTTTCTACCCCAACATGCCCTTGTAATACATTTTGCTTAGGAAATGAAGTCAATGATAAACATAGGTGTTAATATTAGCGATTGAAAAAAGAACACTGAGACTTGGAAAGGGATTCTAGAATATCTATAAGGAACTATTACCAATTGTTTCCTGGATTAGCTATGTCTTTCAGTCACTTCATAGTGAATATTATCGGTAAAACACTGGCAGTGATGAAAACTAGACACGTTAAAAGTAATTTGAGTAAAAACCAAGAAGAATTCAATCAGCATATTATACTTTTGACCTATAAAGTCTGACCTGGAAAACTGTACTCTGTCGAACTAACATTTACAAACAGAAAGTTAGCATTGTAGAAGCTGTAATAAAAAATTTTTGATAGACAAAAAATGATTCTAAATCTATGACATAAAATTTACATGAAAAGAATACTGAGAATATCAGTAAAATAAAAACGGAAATGAAATAAACATAAAGGGATTTAACCAAGACATACAGGAAACTGATCATGAAATTTGTTTAGCTAAATGTCAAATGGCATTTAGCATCCACTACAAGAAACATAAAATCAATGAATTAAATTGGCTTAGTGGAGAATAGCCCAGAAAACACATCAAAATGCTCAGGAGATCCAAATATCTGCCTGGTAACATACTGACACTCTTGATTAATATTTTGAGAGGCAGGAGGTAGACGGGACAGGGACTAACACTCTGAAGGAAAGAAAATAACCGAAGATCACAAGACCTGAGCAAGAATATAATCATACCTCATGAGAATTCTGGAAAGCAGAGAAAGGAGAAACAGCTCTATCATTTAATAATTCTACAAAATTAACTAATTATGAATTATATGCTAACTGATGAAACAGTAACTAGATACATAGTAATGAATGAAGCAGATAGGATTCCTGCCCTTGAGGAGCCTATAATCCACACCAAAGTTTTGCAAAATACAGTCTTGGGCCAAATCCAAGCTAAGAATGGTTCTTATATTTTTAAAGCATTGTTTAAAAAAAAAAATCAAAGAAAAATATGCAACAGAAAATGTGCATGCCTCCAAAAGCCTAAATTATTTACCATCTGTCTCTTTATAGAAAAAGTTTGCCAAAGAAGAAATAAACTTTGAACACAAATAAATATTAAATTATGAAGTTATAATTATGCTAAGTGAAGAGGTAAAAATGGCAAAATGAGAGATAATCATGTGGGACAGGTGGTTAGAGAAGGCTTCTCTGTGAAAGTGATATTTAGGCTAAAGCTTAAAGATAATTAAGGAATTAGCAGATGGGAGATTGGTGGGAGGAAGGGAGATGGCTGGTACTTTCTAGGCAAAGAGAAAGGCAACAGGAAGTCCTTAGTAAAGAATTTAGCAACGTTAAGACCCTGAAGGAAGGCCAGTGTGGCTAGAGTGAGTGAGGATGAAGGTATAAAGTGGAGCTGGAGAAACTGGCAAAGACCAGATCACAGCATGGTAGAGCAGGTTAGGAGTTTGAATTCTATTTTAAGTGCAATGGAAAGCCACAGACAATTTTAAGCATGAAAGGAACATGATCAAATTTGCCTCAAAGAAAAAAAAAATCAATATGGCTAAGTGAAGACTTACAGATATACCTCTTGCTATCCACATCCACCACAAATTGTACTGTGTTCCCCAATCAGTTTGTTTTGTTTGGCAAATAGAGTTTGAATGGTAAAAAATTTGTCCAAAATTTTATTTGAATCTACTCGGTACCAGAGGCTGAAAGTTGGGAGAGTGAGAATTTGGATTGGTTTCTGATTTGGAAAATTTCTGACCAATATGGTGAAATGAGCACATCCTAAGAAGGACCCTCTTCCAATTCACACAGACAGAAATGCTAGATAAAACAGCTTCCCCGCATACATTTGTTTAAAAAAAAAATTAAAAAACAAAGGTGAAATCTTCAGGTACCAGCAATTTAAAAAGAAGTTAAAGTCATGGCAGTAGTAGGTGTAGTGGTGAGATGAGGGGGTGCTGACTTTTGGATGAGTCCAGTTGGATTAGATTTAACATCAGGCAAAACTCTAGAGAGATGGAATTAAGGTCCTGGGCTCTGAAGGAGAGGCAGAAACAAACCATAAAACAAGAACTGGACATTTTGAAAGACAGAGATTGGATGACAAACAGACCACAAATGAATAACAAACATCGACATTTACTGCCTTAATCTGAGTGTCACACAAGTATAATCTTAATTCCAGTGAATGGAGTGATTCTAGAAAAGTACTTGCTCCATTAACAAAGAGATTACCTAACAAAGGTTCAAACCTTCGGATTCAACATCAGTGTGAAAGTCAAGCTGTAGGGTGTAAGTCAGATTGGATGCTGTAGTTAGCCTATATTATGAGCCATCTTGGGCCTATCTGGTTTGAACTGGCTTCTTGTGGCAGCTTCGTTTTGGAGTACTGTTAGGATAGGCCTCTGACTTTCCCGAAAGCTGGTCCTGGCTTCCTCTTTACTCACCTCCAGGAATCCTGTTAGAACCTAACAACTGCCTGCTCTAACAGCTACAGAACACTGTGAATGCACTGAATGCCGCTTTTTCACGTAAAAACTGTGATTTTACTGTTATGGGAACTTCGTTTCAAAACCAGAATCTGCCGCAGACAAAGGCATGGTGTCTACATGAAAGTGCTTGGTTGGCTACACGCAAAACAGCATTCTATGCTCAAGCCATCTAACAAATACACGTGACTGGTCCCAAAGATAATGGCAAGAGAGCAAGCACAAAACAACAGTAATTCAACATCACCAGGAAAATAGTGACTTACGCAAGAATGATGCTACCTTCACATATTTTAGCATACCACAAAAATGATTTTTCTCTGAATGTGAATTTTGGGAAAAAATCTAATAATTGCTCTTTTAATAACTCTCCTCATTCCACAACTCTAAAGGATCTAATTTTATGCTAATTTTTAATTTGAGATGTAAACACATAAAACTTGGATGTGACAGGAATATGTTACAGAAATAAAAGGTGAGTATCTTACCTCTGAACTCAAGTCCCCGCAGCTGGAAAGTGACCAACCCATTGCCTGTCTCAATAAGGTGCACTAATGCATTGAGGTAGTCAGAGGCAAGAATGAAACAGTCCCCTGTACTGTAGTTTCCCCATCGTCCTAGGAGCAAATCACCACAGAGACTGTGTTGTAGGGATCTGGTTAAATGTTCATAAAAGATGGAATTCAGATTGTTGTCATCTGATCCTAAAAGAAGGAATTAAATATGTTACATTTTACTGTAAGTCTTCATTATATCAACAAACAAGATCATTAAAAATATTAGAACTAATTTCCAGTTAGGATTGTATTATATTTTTTTGACAAGAAAAATAATTTTAACACCCTTGTAATTTCCATATAAAAATGAAACACAGGGTAATGAGAAAAGTTTCAAAATTTAGAGTTAGAAGTCATAAAACTTCTCTGATCTCTGGCTCCCATACATAAAATGTGGGAACTAGATTAGATGAAATCTAAGGATTTTCACCTCTTCAATAACCATGACCTCTTCTATCACTATTCAGTGAACTCCAACTTATAATGAAAACCACACAAGAGAAATGAAAAAAAGATAAAAAGAATTCAGAATTAGAACAAAAAGATACATTAATAAAGAAAGTGGGTAAAGGAATACAAAATTTGAACAAACAAGACAGGCCAAAATGAACAGAAGATCATTAGTCAAAAAAACAAACAAACCAAACCAAACCCCCCCCCAAAATAACAAAAAACCCTGAATATTAAGATGGCTAAAACTAGCTTAATAGAAATAAACCGTATATATAGAAACAGCAGCAAAGAACCTAAAAAATTTATTAGAGTCATCCTTTAAGAAAAAAAGTTAGGATAAAACTAACCATCTTTAGAAGTAACCCAGCCAAAGCAATAACCTGTAAACAGGTGCCCATAGTATAATACCACAGGAAAGCAAAATACACAAAGCTTACTATTTTAAACTTAGCCTAAACAATAAAATAATGAAACGGGTGCTCCAGATAATAATTCAGTAAGATGGTCATATCTAATGCCCTGTCTGCTCATTACAGAAGTGTGCGTATTAATTCAGGACACGGTCTTTTTGATATGCGGGTATCACTAGCATCATGAGAATTCTAAGCCCCTTACACAAGGACATACTAGAGCTGAGATGGTTGTTTTATCTACCAGAATGTGATAAAGACAGGCATTATTATCAAGTAACTAGTCCTACTTAATCCAATTTTATAATTATAAAACTATCTCACGTTAATTTAGTGTCTCAAATAGAGCAGTTGAAGGAATCAGCAAGTGAAGGAATCTGAGTCAAATGGATACAAATACTACAGTCATCTGAGAGTAAGATTTCTTTTAGTAAATTAATACACTGAAATTCTGGTTACTTTCTTATGGTTGGGTTAGTGAGATTCACCCTCTGTGTGTCAGATTACTAACAGGTGGGCAGACAAAAGGATGTCTCCCAAACGATGAAACTAAGGGACCAGACTTTAGACAATGGTACCACTACCAAAATGCCATCCGTTGAAGCTCTATCTTGAGGGCTATTTGGCTGCCCCATATGACATCTCTACATTCAATAAACTAAATGAAATTAAATGAATATTTACCTAAACATCCAGGAAAGCAGGGGAAGCAAATATATGAATACACCTGTTGGTCAGACTGCATACTCTTTGATACACTTGACCAGTTTTACTTTAATTGTTCTACTTTTTAACCTGTTTAAGAACAATTTTTGAATGGCATTTTTTTATTCCTATGAACACTCTTAAAATACATTTTATAAAAGATAGGTACATACAATGTAGATACTTGAATTCACACTTTGCTAAAGCAGAACAAGAAGCAAAGGATATACAGCCTTTAAAAAATGCCACTTGGAACTCACAGAGGATTCCCAACAAGTTAGGAGTGAACTATATATATAACAAATTCCTTAGACTTGCTTCTTTACTCACAAACAGAGCTTTTACCTGGATTTCTATCGAGCTGGGAAGCCAATCTGGTATTTGAATGATCCACCCGTTTTGTGCTGAAGAAGGCAAAACAGAACATTTTTAATAACCTTTAATTAAAAAGGAGAAAACTGTACAATAGAAATATTATCACTTCATGAGCGTACTTTTAGGGATAAGGGTTTTTTATTCACCTACCTCCATCGTACATAAACATATCAGTTATTTCGTAACTGGTGCTTCACTGAACAGGGTGTAGAAAGACATTAATGAGTTTAAAGGCCCCCCGCAAATCGATGAGGATGAAACATGAGTACTACACGCAGTTCTTAGAAATACACAGTTCATGAAACATTCTGTGCAAGGAGAACGTGCATTTATTAACGTCTAGTGGTATAGGGTTCTTTGAATAGTGGTTTCCAAAATGTGGTCCACAGAACCCGAAGCAGGGAACTCAAGACCCTTTTAGGG
Source organism: Ailuropoda melanoleuca (assembly GCF_002007445.2). Classification (NCBI taxonomy): domain Eukaryota; kingdom Metazoa; phylum Chordata; class Mammalia; order Carnivora; family Ursidae; genus Ailuropoda; species Ailuropoda melanoleuca. The sequence continues at coordinate 12,277,609 of NC_048231.1, read as the reverse complement.
AGTTTTCCAGATCAAAATGATTTTCATAATAATACTGAGCTGTTATTCGCTTTTTTCATCTTGTTGACAACATAACAGTGGATAAGGCTACTGGCACTTTAACATGAATCACGACAGTGGCACCAAACTATTTTTTACTGCCAAATACGCATAAGAAAAAATTAACAAAAATTCAAGTTTTGCTTTGAGGTGTCTTTAATAAAGCAATAAAAAATTAATTTTATTAAATCACAACCCACCCCTCAGTAAAAGTCTTTTTAATATTGTGTGCAGCAAAATACACATAAAGCACTTATGCTGCATCCTGAAGTAGGATGGTTGTCTCAAGGGAAAGCATTCGTGTAGTTGTTTGAATTGCAAGCTGCACTAGCTCTTTCTTCATGGAACACCATTTTTTTTTTTTTTAAGATTTTATTTCTTTATTTGACAGAGATAGAGACAGCCAGCGAGAGAGGGAACACAAGCAGGGGGAGTGGGAGAGGAAGAAGCAGGCTCCCAGCGGAGGAGCCTGATGTGGGGCTCGATCCCATAACACCGGGATCACGCCCTGAGCCGAAGGCAGACGCCCAACCGCTTTGCCACCCAGGCGCCCCCATGGAACACCATTTTTACTATGATTATTCAGACTTGCATACTTCACAGACATTTCTCAAAAGTGAAGAAAGTGAGTCCGTCCTGTTGCCGATAACAAATTCAAGTTTCTAAGCAAAAATCAGAATTTGGGAAAATGTATATATATTTACCAATAAGCTTCATAGCTTAGCAATACTTTTCTTTAGAATTAGTGGTGATATGAATGAAAACATTTTTATTATTATATAATGAAACGTATCAAGATCTTGATTAAGATCAAGAATTGTAAGATCTACATTACCCAGTGAACCAATATTTTCTAAACAATCAATAAATGCTGTTATAAGATTATGCATGGGTAAAAAATCCATTCAAAGTGTAAAATGTATCAGTGGATTTTGATGTAACACAGTTCCAAAAATTCATGGGGCCAAGGGCCCTGCTCAGCAATGAGCTTGCTTCTCCCTCTCCCTCTCCGTCTGTCTCTCCAATAAATAAATACAATCTTTAAAAGAAAATAAATAAAAATAAAAGCAATCAAAACCCAGCAGATTCAGGAAAAGATCTCACCCTCAACTGCTTGCTTGTATCATGAAGAGAGCTATTAACAGAGACTTCTCTTTACCTAAGAAACTTATCTACATAATGGGGCAACCTTTGTTTTCCAAACACCTCCTTTCACCTTCTTGCTAATGATCTTTCTCCCCTTTGTATCCTAAGACCCTTACCTCTCTCCTTAGTTCACAGAAGCATCACGTTACCTGTCTTTGGAATTTCCATGTCTATGTGGATTCCCCATATGTGGGCATTAAATTCGATTTTCTCCTGTTTATGTGTCTCATGTCAATTTGACTCTTACTTGAGCTAGAAGGACCTTGAAGGGCAAAGGAAATTCTTTCTCCCCAACAAGAGATATGGTTTTAGACTCTATATTCCAACTAATCTTTAGGAAACTACCATGTGTCGAGTTTTAGTGAAGGATCCAAAAAAATATCCACAATTGTCTAAAAAGGCTATTAAAATACTTCTTTCCTTTCTAAGTATGTGTCTGTGTGAGGCCAGATTTTCTTCATATACTTCAACTAAAACAACATATTGCAACAACAGATTGGCTACAGAAGCAGATATGAGAATCCAGCTGTCTTTTACTGAGCAAGACATTAAAGAGATTTATAGAACTACAAAAACAGTGACACTTTTCTCACTGATTTTTTTCTGTAGTGGGATGGAAAATACAGTAATTTTCATTACAAAAATATTTATATTAACACAACAAATTTATTGTTGCTATTTTTAAACTAATAAACATTTGAATTTTTCTGAGTGTTTATTTCTAATATAGTAACTATCTGTAGATAAAACCTGTATCAGCAAAAACTCTTTGGAGACTTTAATAACTGTGAAGAGAGTAAAGGGGTCCTGAGACCAAAACTGCTGCCACAGACATTATTTTGGGCTCAATTTAAGTTAGCTGAGAAGAATAGAATATAAATAACACTGAAATTCATCAAAAAGAGAAACACCACATGTGGTTTTTGATAAAAGACCAGAGCAAAAGCTTCAAATTCCCAAGTTAGTCCACTGTTTAAAAGGTGAGACTCCTACTTTCACCTATTAAATACACTAATGTGTGAAAGTATAGAAAGAAAAGAAGCAGTCCTGGAGCTGGCCAGTAGAATTAAAAAGTAATATAAGCTCTTTCTGAATCAATATATTAATACACGTTAAAAGCCTTAAAATGTTTAGTGTACATGACTCAGTAATTCCCCTTTTGGATAATCTTTCTTAAATTAAAAAAAAAAAAGAAATTTGGAGAGATTACATATAAGGATAGTAAGCAGGCATCAGATGAAACAGCTAGCCAAAGGAACTAAATCTAAATGGAGAAAATACTTTATGCACAAAGATGGTTATTAAAAAGTTATCCTCGTGAAAAACCAGAAATAATCTATAGAAAATTTAGCTCTGCAAATAGCTATTTCTAAGAAAACTATGAGATAACTAATTATGACTGCTATAAGGAAATAACATTGTATAGCATGAAGTTTCAGAGTAGTATTAATGTGAAACCAACTCAATGAAAGAGCATTAAAAGAAAAAGGACAGAAAAATGAGTATATCCAAGAAAAACCAAGTTTTAAAAAAATCTTAGAAAAACTGGCAGAGAAAAATATAGAGTAGTTATCTGACTCTTCTAATTTTATATGATTTTGAAACTTTAAGAGTATTTATAAAATAGTTTTAGCAAAATATTTCAACACAAAAAATTATTAGCCATGAATTATTATAATAATGCTGTTGATAGTTTTTCTTAGCAAAGAATAAATAAAATCAGCTTTCAAATGTTTTATTGTACTCACTTATAGTCTCTCTCCCAGAATTTCACAGGTCGAACATATGAAGTGATGAATATTGCACTTCCCAGAAAGGGATTTAGAGGAGTAGAAAAAAAGGCAGATACAGCAGCCTGAACAAACAACATGGCTGAATCTATGAAAAAACTGGTTAAGGATTTTAACATTCATTTGAGTGAGCACACTCGTGTGCACACACACACACACACACA